>NC_045960.1:107841720-107923559 GCF_010909765.2 Amblyraja radiata | reverse complement strand
GACCAGAAAAAATCCACCCCCCCTGCAGCCCCTCATCATCAAGGGGACTGTGGTGAAGAGGGCTGACAGTTACAGATACCTGGGATTACAAGTAACATCAGATCTGAACTGGACTTTGAACACTGCTGCCACAGTGAAAAAAGCCCAGCAGAGACTGTACTTCATCAGGCTGCTCAGAAAAGCTGGTCTACACTGTCGCCCTCTCACCCAGGTCTACAAAGGACTGATAGAGAGCATCCTCACCACAGGCATCACGGTGTGGTATGGAAACACCACACAGACAGAGAGGAAGGCTCTGCAAAGAGTCATAAAGACTGCAGAGAGGATCATCAGAACGGAACTCCCCTCCATGGACACAATCTACACACAGCGCTGTCAAAAAAGAGCAGAGAGAATCATCAGAGACACACTACATCCAGCTCACTCCCTGCTCAAACACAAAAACTGCACATACAACCTCAGGTACAGACGAGCGGACAGCATCGCCACAAACAGAACACGCTTTTTTAAGAGCTTCTTCCCTGCCACAGTGAGACTCTTGGCCAAAACAAAACAAAATGAACTGATGTCCTGATATAGGGTTTGTGCAAGTTACAATGCTCTCACTTTCCCCTTTATATAGGGTTTTAGGCATTTTCTTTTTTTATTTCTAGAGTAGTATATGTTTTTATAGATTATGTGTCTTCTGTGTGTCTTTTTAATTTTTAATTTGACTTGACTTGACTCTCTGAATAGCCGCACAAGAGTTCCTATGTGTGTAAGCACAAATGGCAAATAAAGTTTTTGACCTTTGACCTATCCTTATCCCTCCTATTCCTATTCCTATTCCATTCCTTGTCTCCAGAGATGCTGCCTGTCCCGCTGAGTTACTCCAGCATTTTGTGTCCATCTTCGGTGTAAACCAGGCATCTGGAGTTCTTTCCTTTCTGCACAAACTTCCAAAGTACCTCCCTCCTCAATGTAGTTTTTGCGAGTTTGTCAGAGAACTCAATCACCTTAGCAGGAGCGTTAGCCTTGGCTTCCTGGCCAAGCATATTTGATCATTCATCTCGTTGACTGCTTAGGGGATCCTGCAATATGCAACTTGTCGGCCAAGCCTGTCTACATAGCAAATGGATTCCATCAGATATATTTCCATACAAATGTAAATTCTCTGCTTTTTAATATATTTTCAGTCGAATTGTCCCCTTTTGATCGATGCAACATTTAAATAACACATCAATCATTCATCACAGCCCAAAGCAAAGAAAGCTCGGCTCAAACCTGTGGATCTAGTTTCACAACTAACCGAAGGTACAAAGTGTGCTGCAAGGAACTGCAGGTGCTGGTTTACACACCAAAGGTAGACACAAAATGCTGGAGTGACTCAGTGGGGCAGGCAGCATCTCTGGAGAGAAGGAATGGGTGACGTTTCGGGTCGAGACCCGAAGAGGTTCTGAAGAAGGGTCTCGATCCGAAACGTCGCCCATTCCTTCTCTCCACAGATGCTGCCTGACCCAGCTGAGTTACTCCAGCACTCTGTGAAACGTCACCTATCCGTGTTCTCCAGAGATGCTGCCTGACCCGCTGAGTTACTCCAGCCCTGTGTTACTTCCCAGGTGAAGGGCGGTTTGATTGGTAGCTGGGTGGACAAAGACCAGGGATGAAAGTACAAAAAGGTTTTGGGATGTGGGCGTAAAGCAGAGCACTTGGGGGAAACTTACAGAAACTGTCTTATAGAAACTTACAAAATTCTTAAGGGGTTGGACAGGCTAGATGCAGGAAGATTGTTCCCGATGTTGGGGAAGTCCAGAACAAGGGGTCACAGTTTGAGGATAAGGGGGAAATCTTTTAGGACCGAGATGAGAACTTTTTTTTTCACACAGGGAGTGGTGAATCTGTGGAATTCTCTGCCACAGAAGGTAGTTGAGGCCAGTTCATTGGCTATATTTAAGAGGGAGTTATGAGGCCCTTGTGGCTAAAAGGATCAGAGGGTATGGAGAGAAGGCAGGTACAGGATACTGAGTTGGATGATCAGCCATGATCACATTGAATGGCGGTGCTGGCTCGAAGGGCCGAATGGCCTACTCCTGCACCTATTGTCTATGTTTCTGTGAAACCCATGCGGACACAGGGAGAGCGTGCAAACTCCACGCAGACAACACCCAAGATCAGCATTGAAGCCAGGTCTCAGACACCATGAGGCAGTGGCTTTACCAGCTGTGCCACTGTGCCACAGAAGGATGAGAGAACATATAAGGTTTGGACACGCTAGAGGCAGGAAACATGTTCCCAATGTTGGGGGAGTCCAGAACCAGGGGCCATCGTTTCAGAATAAGGGGTAAGCCATTTAGAACGGAGATGAGGAAACACCTTTTCGCTCAGCGAGACAATAGACAATAGGTGCAGGAGTAGGCCATTCGGCCCTTCGAGCCAGCACCGCCATTCAATGTGATCATGGCTGATCATCCACAATCAGTACCCCGTTCCTGCCTTCTCCCCATATCCCCTGACTCCGCTATTTTTAAGAGCCCTATCAAGCTCTTTCTTGAAAGTATCCAGAGAACCGGCCTCCACCGCCCTCTGAGGCAGAGAAATCCACAGACTCACAACTCTCTGTGTGAAAAAGTGTTTCCTCATCTCCGTTCTCAATGCCTTACCCCTTATTCTTAAACTGTGGCCCCTGGTTCTGGACTCCCCCAACATCGGGAACATGTTTCCTGCCTCTAGCGTGTCCACACCCTTAATAATCTTATATGTTTCAATAGGATGCAATATATCTAAACTTCACAAGCTGGGCTTCACAGTATCATCAAAGACCCACACCATCCTGGCCACACACTCATCTCCCCGCTACCTTCAGGTAGAAGGTACAGGAGCCTGAAGACTGCAACAACCAGGTTCAGGAATAGCTACTTCCCCACAGCCATCAGGCTATTAAACCAGGCTCAGCCAAAACTCTGATTATTAATAACCCATTATCTGTTATTTGCACTTTATCAGTTTATTTATTCATGTGTGTATATATTTATATTATGGTATGTGGACACACTGATCTGTTTTGTAGTCAATGCCTACTATGTTCTTTACACCAGTCATTGAAAGTAGGCATGCAGGTGCAGCAGGCAGTGAAGAAAGCGAATGGTATGTTAGCTTTCATAGCAAAAGGATTTGAGTATAGGAGCAGGGAGGTTCTACTGCAGTTGTACAGGGTCTTGGTGAGACCACACCTGGAGTATTGCGTACAGTTTTGGTCTCCAAATCTGAGGAAGGACATTATTGCCATAGAGGGAGTGCAGAGAAGGTTCACCAGACTGATTCCTGGGATGTCAGGACTGTCTTATGAAGAAAGACTGGATAGACTTGGTTTATACTCTCTAGAATTTAGGAGATTGAGAGGGGATCTTATAGAAACTTACAAAATTCTTAAGGGGTTGGACAGGCTAGATGCAGGAAGATTGTTCCCGATGTTGGGGAAGTCCAGGACAAGGGGTCACACCTTAAGGATAAGGGGGAAATCCTTTAAAACCGAGATGAGAAAAACTTTTTTCACACAGAGAGTGGTGAATCTCTGGAACTCTCTGCCACAGAGGGTAGTCGAGGCCAGTTCATTGGCTATATTTAAGAGGGAGTTAGATGTGGCCCTTGTGGCTAAGGGGATCAGGGTGTATGGAGAGAAGGCAGGTACGGGATACTGAGTTGGATGATCAGCCATGATCATATTGAATGGCGGTGCAGGCTCGAAGGGCCGAATGGCCTACTCCTGCACCTAATTTCTATGTTTCTATGTTTTCTATGTTCTGTTGTGCTGAAGCAAAGCAAGAATTTCATTGTCCTATCAGGGACACATGACAATAAACTCGCTTGGACTTGAACTGGGCGATAGCAAGATAATGCAACTGGACTGTTGTAGTCAGGTGTCTGTCCTGTTATAACCTGGGCTGTAAATTGTTTGCTTACCGTCGGTCTCATCTGTCAGGAAGAACATTGTGGAAGATGATGACGTGTATTAATGAGGTTAACAATTGGAATAAGGCCAGCCAATGTCTCGAGTGAAAAACAAACTGCTGGAGGTGACAAAACGTGCATGCAACAACTGCCAATGCTGCTTTATACCAAAGATAGACAACTAATACGCTGCCTGACTTGGAAAGTTTTCCTAGCAGTTTAGACACAAAATGCAGGAGCAACCTAGCTGGTCAAGCTGCATCTCTGGAGAAATGGAGCTGGTGACGTTTCGGCTCGAGACCCTTCTTCAGACCCGGACATTTATGGATGGTATTTCTGATTTGTTTGGAGGAGGGTTGCCTGTAGAAGGGTCCCGGCCCAAAGTGACACCCTATTCCTTTTTAATAGACAATAGACAATAGGTGCAGGAGTAGGCCATTCGGCTCTTCGAGTCAGCACCGCCATTCAATGTGATCATGGCTGATCATCCACAATCAGTACCCCGTTCCTGCCTTCTCCCCATATCCAGAGATGTCTCTGAGATTTCTCCAGAGACACTGCCTGACCCGGACACTGAATTCTCCAATTTCAGGTGAACCCCCTCCCTTCTCTCCCTTTCCTTCCACCCAACCACCCTCCTCTTCCATCTACTCCCCACCTCTGTAAACCACTTCTTCTCAACTTCTCCCACCTGCTCATCTCCCAATGAGTCCCCTGTTGAGTCCCTATGAGGGACTGTCATAGAAACATAGAAAATAGGTGCAGGAGGAGGCCATTCGGCCCTTCGAGCCAGCACCGCCATTCATTGTGATCATGGCTGATCGTCCCCTATCAATAACCCGTGCCTGCCTTCTCCCCATATCCCTTGATTCCTCTAGCCCCTAGAGCTCTATCTAACTCTCTCTTAAGTCCATCCAGTGACTTGGCCTCCACTGCCCTCTGTGGCAGGGAATTCCATAAATTCACAACTCTCTGGGTGAAAACGTTTTTTCTCACCTCAGTCCTAAATCCCTTTATTCTAAGTCTGTGGCCCCTGGTTCTGGACTCGCCCAACATTGGGAAAATTTTTCCTGCATCTAGCTTGTCCAGTCCTTTTATAATTTTATATGTTTCTATAAGATAACCCCTCATCCTTCCAAACTCCAGTGAATATAAGCCTAGTCTTTTCAATCTTTCCTCATATGACAGTCCCGCCATCCCAGGGATCAATCTCGTGAACCTACGCTGCACTGCCTCAATCACAAGGATGTCCTTCCTCAAATTAGGTTCCATTAGGACCATTAGGAGACCAAATTAGGAGGATGGAGGGAAGTTCCTCCCTCCATTCCCTTCCACCCACCATCCCTCCTCATCTTCTTTCCATATTGGATCCCAGCATCGCCATCCTTTGAGAAGGGTGCCCTGAAGTAGGGAACCCTTGTAAAAAGATGGGTGCCAGCCAGTCGCGGTGGCGTAGCGGTAGAATTGCTGCCTCATTGCGAATGCAGCGCCGGAGACGCGGGTTCGATCACCACCACCGGTGCTGTCTGTAGGGAGTTTGTACGTTCTCCCCGTGACCTGCGTGGGATCTTCGGTTTCCTCCCACACTCCAAAGGCGTACAGGTTTGTAGGTTAATTAGCTTGGTATATGTAAAGAATGTCTCCAGAGGGTGTAGGGTAGTGTTAATGTGCGGGGATCGCCGGTCAGCACGGGCCCGGTGGGCCGAAGGGCCTGTTTCCGTGCTGTATCTCTGAACTAAACTAAACTAAAAAGGGGGTCCCGACCCAAAAAGTCGCCCATCCTTTTTCTCCAGAGATGCTGCCAGATCCACTGAGTTACTCCAGCACTTTGTGTCTGCGGTATATACCTGCGTCTGCAGTTCCATTCTACACATCTCCACCCTTTGGTCTTCTCCACTTGTTACTATCTCCCCCGCCCGATTCAATAGACAATAGACAATAGGTGCAGGAGTCGGCCATTCGGCCCTTTAAGCCAGCACCGCCATTCAATGTGATCATGGCTGATCATCCCCAATCAGTACCCCGTTCCTGCCTTCTCCCCATATCCCCTGACTCCGCTATCTTTAAGAGACATATCTAGCTCTCTCTTGAAAGCATCCAGAGAACCAGCCTCCACCGCCCTCTGAGGCAGAGAATTCCACAGACGCACAACTGTGAGAAAAAGTGTTTTCTTGTCTCCGTTCTAAATGGCTTACTCCTTATTCTTAAACTGTGGCCCCTGGTTCTGGACTCCCCCAACATCGGGAACATGTTTCCTGCCTCTAGCGTGTCCAAACCCTTAACAATCTTATATGTTTCAATGAGATGCCCTCTCATCCTTCTAAACTCCAGAGTGTACAAGCCCAGCCGCTCCATTCTCTCAGCATATGACAGTCCCGCCATCCCGGGAATTAACCTTGTAAACCACTCCCTCAATAGCAAGAATGTCCTTCCTCAAATTAGGGGATTCATCAACCCCTCCTTACCTGAAGCCACCTATCACTCGCCAGCACTTGCCCTACCCCTTCCCCGCACCCCCCTCTACCCGCCAGCTCCCCTCTACACGGTCAGCATGAAGAACGATCCCAACGTAAAACTTCATATGTCCATTTCCCTCCACAGATGACGCCTGACCCACAGAGTAACTCCAAGAGTTTCTTTCTCATTCATTCACGACAATAACACGGCACGGTGGCGCAGCTGTAGATTTGCTGCCTTGCAGCGACAGGAACCCGGGTTCGATCCTGACTACGGGTGCTGTTTGCGTGGAGTTTGTACCTTCTCCACGTTGACCGCGTGGGTTTCCTCCGGGTCCCTCCCACACTCCAAAGGCAAGCAGTTGTGTAGGTTAATTGGCTTCTGTAAAATTGTAAATTGGCCCTCGTGTGTAGGATAGTGTTGTTGTACGGGGTGATCGCTGGTGGGCTGATGGGCCTGTTTCCGTGCTGTATCTCTAAAAAAGTTTGTTTTAAAGAGTTGAAGGTGGATTAGGTTGAAGGTGGAACCCTAGGGTTCTGAAAGAGGTGGCTTTAGAGATGGTGGAGGCATTGACTGTGATATTTCAAGAATCAAGAGTTAGGAGTAGTCTCAGATGATTGGAAATTTGCCAATATCACCCTGCTGCACAAGAAGGGAGCAAAGCAGAATTGTGGGAACTATAGGCCAGTTAGCCTGACTTCAATGGTTGGTAAGATTTTAGAGTCCACTATAAAGGATGAGGTTACGGTGTACTTAGAAGTTCACAATAAAATAGGCCAAAGTCAGCCTGGCTTTTTAAAGGGGTCTTGCCTGACAAATTTGCTGGAATTCTTTGAAGAAGTAAATAGCAGGGCAGACAAAGGAGGGTCAGTAGATGTTGTTTACTTAGATTTTCAGAAAACCTTTGATAAGGTGCCACACGTGAGGCTGCTTAGGAAGATGAGAGCCCACGGTATCAAAGGGCAGATGCTAGCATGGATAGCAGGTTGGCTGGATGGCAGAAGGCAAAGAGCGGCAATAAAGTGTTGGGGCCGCTACTCTTCACGTTGTATATTAATGATCTGGACGAGGGGATTGAAGACTCTGTGGCCAAGTTTGCGGATGATGCGAAAATAGGTGGAAGGGCAGGTAGTGTAGAGAAAGCAGGGACTCTGCAGAAGGACTTGGACAGGTTGGGAGAGTGGGCAGAGAAGTGGCAGATGGAATATAGTGTAGCAAAGTGGGGAGTCATGCATTTTGGTAGCAGGAATAAAGGCTTAAACTATTTTCTAAATGGGGAGAGAATCCAGATATCGGAGATGCAAAGAGACTTGGGAGTGCTGGTACAGGATTCCCCAAAAGTTAATCTGCAAGTCAAATCGGTCTTAAAGAAAGCAAACTCAATGAGTGCATTTCATTTAAGAGGGCTTGCGTACAAAAACAGGGATGTTGTATTGAGGCTCTGTAAGGCGCTGGTCAGGCCGCATTTGTAATATTGTGAGCAATTTTGGGCCCCATATCTGAGGAAGGATGTGCTGGCTCTGGAGAGGGTCCAGAGGAGGTTTACAAGAATGATCCCAGGAATGAGTGGGTTAACATATGATGAGCTTTTGTCGGCACTGGGCCTGTACTCGCTGGAGTTTAGAAGAATGAGGGGGGACCTCATTGAAACTTACAGAATAGTGAAAGGCCTGGATAAAGTGGATGTGGAGAGGATATTTCCACTAGTGGGAGAGTCGAGGACGAGAGGTCAAAGCCTCAGAATTAAAGGACGTTCCTTTGGGAAGGAGATGGGGAGAAATGTCTTGTCAGAGGGTGGTGAATCTGTGAAACTCTTTGCCACAGAAGGCTGTGGAGGCCATCAGTGGATATTTTTAAGGCAGAGATAGACAGATTCTTGATTAGTACAGGTGTCAGAGGTTATGGGGAGAAGGCAGGAGAATGGGGTTAGGAGGGAGAGATAGATCAGCCATGATTGAATGGTGGAGTAGATTTGATGGGCCGAATGGCCTAATTCTACTCCTTTCACTTATGACCAGGGGTTCGATCCTGACTACTGGTGTGGTGTTTTCACGTTCTCCCTGTGACGTGCCTGGGTTTTCTCCAGGTGCTCTGGATCCTTCCCACATTCCAAAGACGTTGTGGCGGTCCCTGGTGGTTAGCCACTCGTGGTGCGAACCCTCGGCTCTGGAGGTTGGGCCACGTGACTTGGTTTGGCGGGAAGAGCGGGTCAGGAGTCCCCCCCCCCCCTGGGGTATATACACTGCTGGTAACACCCTTGCCCCCTTGTTGTGGTTCCGAGAGCAGCTCTGTGCTCATCTAATAAAGATCACTTGTTTGACAACACGTGTCTCGCCATAACGTACAGGTTTGTGGGTTAATTGGCCTTTGTACATTGTCCCTAGCGTGTAGGATAACATAGAAACAGTATGCAGGTGATCATTGGTAAAGGGTTTCGGCCCGAAACGTCGCCTATTTCCTTCGCTCCATAGATGCTGCTGCACCCGCTGAGTTTCCCCAGCAATTTTGTGTACCTTTGCAGGTGATCATTGGTCGGCCATTTTGACTCGGTGGGCTGAAGGGCCTGTTTGCCTGCTGCATCTCTGAACTAAACTAAAAACAACTGTAGTAAGTAAGCAAGTAAGTAAGTAATCTTTATTTATATAGACTAGTTGAGTTTTGCTATTCAATGTGGCGATTAATGTTTTTTCAAAATATCGTGAATCCTTTCAGCATAGTGAGGGTGGGTGTTAAATCACATCATGTTGAAGCCAAAGTGCTTTATAGAGAAAAAAATTAGATTACCATACATCCATATAAAATAAAAAAGAAGGGAATAAAAGACACAATACATTATAGGATTCAACATGAACTTCCCCCCAACATCAGAATCAACACTTTCCACTGTGAGGAAGGCACCAAAACGTCCAGTCCTCCTCCTCCTCCTCCTAGTCCACCCGAGGTCGGGGCCTATTTGAGGCCTCCACAGCCAGTCCCCAATGTTATAGGCCCTCCTGCCGGGAAGCCAACACCTTGGCTGACCTCGTTTCCAATTGTTAACCCAATTATTATTTGCAATTCCCTTTCACAACGGTCTTATTGACAAACGTGACAGATGTCAAGCAGAGTTTTCCAACTCAGAGTAGAAAGTAAATAGAGAAATAGTCTGCAGATCAGATTACAGCAGAGCCCAGGTCAGCAGTACCAACGTGACAATCCAGCATCATATCCTGGAGTCTCACTGCTTGCAAAGTATTAAGACTCAGCTTGTTAGTTGATGAATCTTACGACAATTGAAGTCTCGAGCAAATGTCTTTATTTATAAAGGCAACCATTTTCATGTCTAAAATTACGAGAGGAATAGAGCGGGTAGGAGATTGAGGGGGGATCTAGAAGATCTAATAGAAACTTACAAAATTCTTAAGGGGTTGGACAGGCTAGATGCAGGAAGATTGTTTCCGATGTTGGGGAAGTCCAGAACAAGGGGTCACAGTTTAAGGATAAGGGGGAAGTCTTTTAGGACCGAGATGAGAAAAACATTTTTCACACAGAAAGTTGTGAATCTGTGGAATTCTCTGCCACAGAAGGTAGTTGAGGCCAGTTCATTGGCTGTATTTAAGAGGGAGTTAGATGTGGCCCTTGTGGCTAAAGGGATCAGGGGGTATGGAGAGAAGGTAGGTACAGGATACTGAGTTGGATGATCAGCCATGATCATATTGAATGGCAGTGCAGGCTCGAAGGGCCGAATGGCCTACTCCTGCGCCTATTTTCTATGTTTCTATGTTTCTATGAGGTGGGTACCATAACAACATCTGGACATGGATCAGAAATCATATAAATTGTGTATCAAACCATGAGAGGAATAGATCAGGTCTCTTACCCAGAGTAGGTGAATCGAGGACCAGAGGACATAGGTTCAAGGTGAAGGGGGAAAGATTTAATAGGAATCTGAGGGGTAACTTTTTCACACAAAGGATGGTGGGTGTATAGAACAAGCTGCCAGAGGTGGTAGTTGAGGCTGGGACTATCGCAATGTTTAGGAAGCAGTTAGGCAGGTACATGGATAGGACAGGTTTGGAGGGATAAGGACCAAATGTAGACAGGTGGGACTAGTGTATATGGGACAATGGACAATAGGCAATAGGTGCAGTAGGCCATTCGGCCCTTCGAGCCTGCACCACCATTCAATGTGATCATGGCTGATCATCCACAATCAGTACCCCGTTCCTGCCTTCTCCCCATATCCCCTGACTCCGCTATCTTTAAGAGCCCTATCTAGCTCTCTCTTGAAAGTATCCAGAGAACCGGCCTCCACCTCCCTCTGAGGCAGAGAATTCCACAGACTCACAACTCTCTGTGTGAAAAAGTGTTTTACTCATCTCCGTTCTAAATGGCTTACCCCTTATTCTTAAACTGTGTGGCCCCTGGTTCTAGACATGTTGGTCAGTGTGGGAAAGTTGGGCCGAAGGGCCTGTTTCCATGCTGTGTCACTCTCTGACTCTATGACACTTTCTCCGAGCATAACACATATTGCTGGAGTAACTCAGCGCTTCTTCTTCTTCGGTCGCGTGTCTTTTAGACCTGCAGCTCCGTTGCGGTGAGCCAGGCCAACGTGTCATCGTCCAGGTCTCGTTCACCATTCGGTGGCCGGTGTTTGGGTCAACTGGTGACGATGTGCTCCACTGTCTGTGTTGGGTCCCCACACTCGCAGGAGGCGCTCACTGTCCACGAGGCCCCACCTCTTCATCGCTACTCCATAGCGTCCGACGCCTGTCCTCAAGCGGTTGAGGGTTGTCCACTGCTTTCGGGGCAGGTCCTGGCCAGGGACGTCCATGGGGTCTTCGATGTAATGGTGTAGCCTAGATGGTTCCGCTGACTTCCACTGGTCTCTCCATCTCGTCTTGACCCAGGCGGCCTTAGAAGTGTCAGCCGGTGTTGTGCCGAGCAGCTCTTGGGCTTGCATGGCAAAGGGATGCCGTGACTTGACCTACAAACTCAGCGCGTTTGGAGAAAAGGAATAGGTGACGTTTCAGATCGGAACCCTTCTTCAACATCTCTAGAGAACATGGTCTAGGTGAAGGAGAAGGGTCCCGACCGGAAACGTCACCCATCCTTTTTCTCCAAAGGTGCCGTCTGTCCCGCTGAGTTACTCCAGCACTTTGTGACTATCTTTAGCAGTCTGAAGAAGGGTATCGGCCCGAAACGTCGCCTATTTCCTTCGCTCCATAGATGCTGCTGCACCCGCTGAGTTCCTCCAGCAATTTTGTGTAACTTTGTGACTATCTTCGGTTTAAACCAGCGTCTGCAGTTCCTTCCCACACAAATGACTAAATTACTCAACAATTTAGTTCATTGTCAAGTGTACAGTGAAAAGCTTTTTGTTGCGTGCTAACCAGTCAGTGGAACATGATTACAATCGACCCGTCCACAGTGTACAGACGCTAGATAAAGGGAACAGCACCTTGTGTCCTGCTCAAGATTCCAGCATCTGCAGTTACTTGTGTCTCTTCTAACATATTCCCTCACAGATTAAACACAATCCATTTACAAAAGTAAATGTATTATTATAGGACCTTCGTATTTTGTTGGTTCACATGCTTGATCAATGGTGTTTTATCATTAATGTTTTATTATTATTAATGTTTAGTGCTTTCTGAGTCATTCGTGACTGTCACTGTATGTCATGTTGTTACTTGCGGGCTGAGCACCAAGGCAAATTCCTTGTATGTGAATACTTGGCCAATAAACTTACATACTTATTTAAAACAATGAATCTAACGGAGATGAAGGTTTCGACTGCATCATAAAAAGTCGTAAAGTAAGCATAAGTAAATATAAAGCTAAGTTAGAACTTGATAATAATTCATCTCTGAAGACAGACACAAAGTGCTGGAGTAACACAGTGGGACAGGCAGCACCCCTGGGGAAAAGGAAGAGGTCACATTTCGGGTCGAGACCTTTATTCAGACCCTTGGTGGAATCCATTTATTGCGGAGGAACCGTTTAGTTTAGTTTGGTTTAGTTTAGTTTAGAGATACAGCGTGGAAACAGGCCCTTCGGCCCACCTAGTCGGACGAAGGGTCTTCGGTCCGCGCTGACCAGCGATCCTCGCACACTAACACTATCCTACACCCACTGGGGACAATTTACATTTATACCAATTAACCCACAAACCTGCACGTCTTTGGAGTGCCGGAGGAAACCGATGATCTCGGAGAAAACCCAGGCAGGTCACGGGAAGAACGTGCAAACTCCGTACAGACAGCACCCGTAGTCGGGATCGAACACGGGTCTCCGGCGCTGCATTCGCTGTGAGGCAACAACTCTACCGCTGCGCCACCGTGACCGCCCTTCTTGAATGTGTAGGTCTGGTGTTGAATGAAGTAATTCCACAGAGACATAGCAGAAGAGCTGAGGTATACAGCCCCTCCAGCCTGCTCCATCATTCAATAAGACCTTTGCTTTTTTTGTTAATATCTCTATGCCACTCTTAGTTTGGACGAGTTTCGTTTAGAGATACTGCGTGGAAACAGGCCCACCGAGTCTGCGCCGACCAACAATTCTCTTTACAAGAACGTTACGCGCACACAATCACACGCACACATTATCCTACACTCTAGGGACAATTTACATAGGGGCCAATTAACCCACAAATCTGCACATCTTTGGAGTGTGGAAGGAAACCGAGCACATGGTCACAGGGAGAACGTACAAATTCCAAACAGACCACCAGCAGACAGGATCGGAGCCGGGTCTCTGGCGCTGTAAAGGGGCTGTCCCACTGCGGCCACCTAATCCGCGAGTTAAGAAGAGCGTCTTCGACCTTCAAGCTCGAGGGCACTCGCCTGGAAAACCTCGAGCTGGATCGACCGTCAGCGTTGAAACCGCGAGCTGGATCGACCGACCGCACACACACACACACATCGCAAAGGCGGGGGCCAGGGAAAGCGGGGGAGCGCTGTCTGACATTCACACCCGCGATGAAGAGGAAGGTAAAAGATGGTTGTACAGTGTACGGTAAGTCCTTTAGAGAGCGCGGAGGGGGGGGGGGAGAGAGGGGGAAAGAGGGAGAGAGATGGGGAGAGAAGGGGGTCGGGAGAAGGAGTGGAGACACTTTTAAGAAGTACTAGATTAAGTGGGACCCGTTGGGTCCCATGTTCACACGGGAGGGCTGGTCCCCCGGCGCAATATTCCACCTCTCCACCAATTCCAATATTGGTGGCCAGTGGGGGGGGGGGGCTTTCTGGAGTGCTGGTATGGGTTCATGGGGTGGCAGCTCAGTCCCTCAAGCCTGGTGTGCTGGCAGCTCACTCACGGCTGGTGGGCTGGCAGTTGACTCATGGCTATTCCTTGAAATTCCATTTCAAGCAGGGTGCAAGGCCACCAAATTCAAATCCATTTTCCTACCATTTCAAGCAGGGTGCAAGGCCACCAAATTCAAGTGCAGTTTCATACCACTTCAAGCTGGATCCAAGGCCACCGAATTCAAGTGCAGTTTCATACCACTTTCAGCAGGGTGCAAGGCCACCAAATTCAAGTGCAGTTTCATACCATTTCAAGCAGGCCACCAAATTCAAATGCAGTTTCATACCATTTCAGGCAGGGTGCACGCCACCACATTCAAATGCAATTTCATACCATTTCATGCACGGTGCAAGGCCACCACATTCAAATGCAGTTTAATACCATTTCAAGCAGGGTGAAACCACCATAAAACCACACAAAACACCAAACTCACAGTTCAGTAGACATTCAGTGTGTTCAGTTGATTCACAGCTCGGACACAGTCGTGACCTCTCCCTCCCCCATCATGCAGAGATTGAGCCACACCCACACTTCCGGGTTTTATAACCCCTCCCCCTCCCACCAGAAAAGGTGTGGCTTTCAGGGCGTGATTGACAGGAGAGAGATTCTCAACATTTTTAAAACACTAATAACACTTTTATTTTTCATTGATGGGAAGAATCCTCTGCACCTGCTGAGCAGAGGGGGACCGAGTAAGATGGCCAAAAATCACAGCCGTAAGTGGTAGCGTGTTATCTAAAATCAATAAACAGTGCAAACAGGAAGTTACCCAAAGCACCCAAACCACCATTTGCAGTAGTGCCTTTTAACTTCAAGCCAAAGCACCCAAACCACCATTTACAGGAGTGCCTTTTTGCTTCAAGCCAAAGCACCCAAACCAACATTTGCAGGCAGTGCCTTTTTACTTCAAACCAACCATATTTTCATTTTCAAACCACATTAAGGGGACTCACAGTTGAGTAGACATGTGTTCGGTGTTATTCAGAGCTCAGAGAGACGTGACCTTCTGGCTTCCTCCATCTTGCAGAGACTGAGTGAGGCACACCGCTTCCTGGTTTTATAGTCCCTCCCCCTCCCTCCAGCAGGGGCAGCAGAGAGAATGGTGAATTTTTTAAAAACATTAATATCTCTCTGATTTGTCATCGATGGGAAAAGTCCTCCACACCCGTAAGGCGGAGGGGGGCTCTGAGCGAGGTGGCCAGAAATGATGGCCGTAGGTGGCGGCGTTCTGTCGGAAATCGCAGCACAGTGGGCCAAAAGCGGTCAAGATCAGAGTTTTAGTAATATAGATATTACTTTTAGTAATATAGATAATAAAGTTTAGCGGGCATTTTACCTATCGGTTGGTTTTCCCTGGTCCTGAAAACTCCAATGAGTCAATCAAAATGCCCGGTCAGCGAAGGAGATTGCCTCCGGCTGCCCTCGACTGCCTGTAACTAACTGGCGACCCCACTCCACGGCACTACGAGTCAAAAAGACCCATGCCGACCAAATTTTACTTGTGGAAAATGTTTCAACATGCTGAAAATGTTTCCGCAACCTAGCTGAGGCCGCAAGTATGCGGGAACTTCCCATGAGCATGAAGGAGAGTTAAAGTGACCTCATAGGACCTCCTAGGACCATGTGTCGACCAAAGATCCTACAGCAAGCAAGATAGTCCACTCGACGAAAAAGACGTAGTACGGTCATGGGCAGATTCATGGGTAATTTTTGGCCCCGTTTCCGTAACCGGCTTCCGTCTCCGCACCAAAGATCCCATAGGATACTAGTGCGGAGACGGAAGCCGGTTACGGAAACATCCTCGTAAAAATAAAAGTTATTTGGTAAAAATCTTCTCCTCATTTTCAGAATTATAATTTATTAACACAAACTGTTCCTCCGCAACGTTAATAGACTGCAAGTCGGGTCGAGGCGAGTTACCGAAATGGATGAAAAAAAGGCCCACGTTCCGCTCCGTTGTGTACTACACGTCAGCCCATTGCATTTAGCAGGAGTGGTCTATCTTGCTCCGCTATAGGATCTTTGATGTCGACCATGCTGCGAGTTTGAGTCGAGGGCAAACTCGTCTAAACTCGCAGATTAGGTCGCCGCAGTGGGACAGGCCCGTTAAGGCAGTAACTCTACCGCTGCACCACCGTGCCCCACCCCGCACATCAACACTACACATTTCTACACATCATTCTAGTCCATGTGTCAAAATCCATACATTTCTATTTTGAATATACTGGGCCTCCATAGCCTGAATTCCAAAAATTCATCACCTCTTGAAGGAATTTCCAACCTCTATCCTGAAAAGCCAACTCCTTAATTAGGGTCTGAGAGCCTTGACTCGAAAACGCGGCATTTCGGCACCTTCGCTGAGAAGCCCTGAACTTTTGTACGTTTCTTTTTTTTAAATATTTTAATAAGCATATACATACAATAGCAAAAAATGATTGGTTTACCAATTACATATATACAAAGCTTCTATTTAAAAAAAATTTTTTTGAAAGATAGAGCTGTAGAGAGAAAAAGAAATAAGAGAAAAAAAGAAACTATACACTAATAGAGAGGGGAGAGAAAACACAAAGGGAATTACCAATAACACAATTTTGGACATAGGTCCGTAGATTACACGGTGTATTTATTCATCCAGTCCTGGACTCAAGTTTCAGTCCAGCTTCCGTGTGAAACCAATTTACCTTTTTAGAAAATCAATAAATGGAGACTAAATTCTAGCAAATAGTTCTGATTTGTCAATTAAGAGAAGTTTAATTTTTTCCAAGTGTAAGGTCTGAGACATTTCCGTAATCCACGTTTTAATTGTGGGGGTTGTTGGATTTTTCCAAAATTTTAGTATTAATTTTTTCCCAGTTATTATATTATAATCAAGAAAATTTATTTGATTTATTGTAAGTTTTATACTTTGTTCTGATATTCCTAATAGTATTAATTTTGGATCAGGATCCAATCAAATGTAAACAACTTCAGAAATAATTTTAAAAATATCCATCCAAAAACTTTTGTACGTTTCAATTGAAATGATCTGAGTTCAGTTTATTGTCGCGTCTACCGAGGTACCCAGAAATGCATTTGTCAGGTGCTAACTGTAAAGAGAAGTTCCAAACACACTGTTGTCTTTACTACTATTTATTGGTAATACACAAACGTTGCTGCCATAGCTGTACGTGGTCTGTCACAGGAGCTAGAGAGGGATCAATGGGTGGGGAGGTTGCATTTATACTTCTGATATGGGGAGTGGTTAGTAGTGGTGAGGTCACTATGTTAAAGGCCCATGCACATGTCATCTACACTAACCAGTCAGCAGAAAGACAATACATGATTACAATCGAGCTGAGGATAGATGCAAAATGCTAGAGTAATTCACCGGGACAGGCAGAATCTCTGGAGAGAAGGAATGGGTGACGGGGTTCCGACCCGAAATGTCACCCATCCATGTTCTCCAGAGATGCTGCCTGACCCGCTGAGTTACTCCAGCACTCTGTGAAACGTCACCTATCCATGTTCTCCACAGATGCTGCCTGACCTACTGAGTTACTCCAGCACTCTGTGAAACGTCACCTATCCATGTTCTCCACAGATGCTGCCTGACCCGTTGAGTTACTCCAGCACTGTGTGAAACGTCACCTATCCATGTTCTCCACAGATGCTGCCTGACATGCTGAGTTACTCCAGCACTCTGTGAAACATCACCTATCCATGTTCTCCACAGATGCTGCCTGACCCGCTGAGTTACTCCAGCACTCTGTGTCTACCTTCTGAAAAAAATCTATCCTCTCACAAGCCAATTAATTAACCTACAAACCTGTACGCCTTTGGAATGTGGGAGGAAACCGAAGGATCTCGGAGAAAACACAGGCAGGTCGCGGGGAGAACGTACAAACTCCGTACAGACAGCACCTGTAGTCGGGATCGAACCCGGGACTCTGGCGCTGCATTTGCTGTAAGGCAGCAACTCTACCGCTGCGCCACCATGACCGCCATAGATAGGCACGTGGATATGCAGGGAATGGAGGGATATGGATGATGTGCAGGCAGATGAGATTAGTTTATTTTGGCATCATGTTGGATACAGACATTGTGGGCCGAAGAGCCTCTAATTGTGCTCCATGGTCTAGGTTTTAATATTTGATATCAACTTGTTGACAAGTTTTCGGCGACATTGGCGATCGTAGGCAACTGACAATAGGTGCAGGAGTAGGCCATTCGGCCCTTCGAGCCAGCACCGCCATTCAATGTGATCATGGCTGATCATCCCCAATCAGTACCCCGTTCCTGCCTTCTCCCCATATCCCCTGACTCCGCTATCTTTAAGAGCCCTATCTAGCTCTCTCTTGAAAGTATCCAGAGAACCGGCCTCCACCGCCCTCTGAGGCAGAGAATTCCACAGACTCATCACTCTCTGTGTGAAAAAGTGTTTCCTCATCTCCGTTCTAAATGGCTTACCCCTTATTCTTAAACTGTGGCCCCTGGTTCTGGACTCCCCCAACATATCAGGAACATGTTTCTTGCCTCTGGCGTGTCCAAACCCTAAATAATCTTACATGTTTCAATAAGATCCCCTCTCATGCTTCTAAACTATACAAGCCCAGCCGCTCCATTCTCTCAGCATATGACAATCCCGCCATCCCGGAAATTAACCTTGTAAACCTACGCTGCACTCGCTCAATAGCAAGAATGTCCTTCCTCAAATTAGGGGACCAAAACTGCGCACAATACTCCAGGTGTGGTCTCACTAGGGCCCTGTACAACTGCAGAACGACCTCCTTGCTCATATACTCAACTCCTCTCGTTATGAAGGCCAACATGCCATTCGGTTTCTTCACTGCCTGCTGTACCTGCATGCTTACTTTCTGAAGAAGGGTTTCGGCCCGAAACGTCGCCTATTTCCTTTGCTCCATAGATGCTGCTGCACCCGCTGAGTTTCCCCAGCAATTTTGTGTACCTGCTTACTTTCATAGACTGATGAACAAGGACCCCCAGAACAAAGTGTCGAGTCGTGCGTTTTCCTGGAAGGAATAAAGGTGTAGACTATTTTCTAAACAGGGAGAGACTAATGCCCCTGTCCCACTTAGGAAACCTGAACGGAAACCTCTGGAGACTTTGCGCCCCACCCAAGGTTTCCGTGCGGTTCCCGGAGGTTGCAGGTGGTTGCCGGAGGTTGCAGGTAGTGGAAGCAGGTAGGGAGACTGACAAAAACCTCCGGGAACCTCCGGGAACCGCACGGAAACCTTGGGTGGGGCGCAAAGTCTCCAGAGGTTTCCTAAGTGGGACAGGGGCATTACAGCGCTTGCAGCTTTAGAGACCCAGTGCTGTCCGTACGGAGTTTGTACTTTCTCCCCGTAACTACGTGGGTTTTCTCCGAGATCTTCAGTTTCCTCCCACACTCCAAAGACCTACAGGTTTGTAGGTTAATTGGCTTGGTTTAAGTCTAAATCGTCCGTAGTGTGTGTAGGATAGTGTTAATGTGCGGGGATCGCTGGTCGGTGCGGACTCAGTGGGCCAAAGAGCCTGTTTCTGTGCTGTATCTCTAAACTAAACTAAACTAAATACAGAAATCAGAGGTGCAAAGGGACTTGAGAGTGCTGGTGCAGGACTCCAAAACATTTACTTTACAAGTCGAATCGGTAGTAAGGAAGGCAAATGCAATGCCAGCATTTATTTCGAGGACTAGAATGTAAAAACAGGCATGTCATGCGGAGGGAGGCTTTATAAGGCGCTGGTCATGTCACATTTGGAGTATTGTGAGTCGTTTTGGGCCCCATATCTGAGGAAGGATGTGATTGGCTCTGATGAGGGTCCAGAGGAGGTTTACGATAATTATCCCGGGAATGATGGGTTAACATATGATGAGCATTTGACGACACTGGGCCTGTACTCGTGTTTAGAAGGATGAGGGGGTACCTCATTGAAACTTACCGAATAGTGAAAGGCCTGGATAGAGTGGATGTGGAGAGGATGATTCCACTGGTGGGAGAGTCTATGACCAGAGGCCACAGCTTCAGAATAAAAGGTCGTCCCTTTAGAAAGGAGATGAGGAGGAATTAATTTAGTCAGAGGGTGGTGAATCTGAGGAATTCATTGCAACAGAAGGCCGTCAATGGATATTTTTAAGGCGGAAATTGATAGGGTCTTGATTGGTACAGGTGTCAGGGGTAATGGGGAGAAGGCAGGAGAATGGGGTTGAGAGGGAGAGAGAGAGATACATAGAAAAATAGGTGCAGGAGTAGGCCGTTCGGCCCTTCGAGCCAGCACCATTCAATATGATCATGGCTGATCGTCGAAAATCAATACCCGTTCCTGCTTTTTCCCCATATCCCTTTAACCCTAAGAACTAAATCTAACTCTCTCTTGAAAACATCCAGTGAATTGGCCTCCACTGCCTTCTGAAGCAGAGAATTCCACAGATTCACAACTCTCTTGGTGAAGAAGTTTTTCCTCATCTCAGTCCTAAATGGCCTACCCCTTATTCTTAATCCTGGTTCTGGACTCCCCCCAAATTTTTTTTCCTGCATCTAGCCTGTCCAATCCGTTAAGAATTTTATATGTTTCTATAAGATCCCCTCTCACCTTTCTATATTCCACTGAATACAAGCCCAGGCAGATCAGTCATGATTGAATGGAGTAGACTTGTTGTGGGCCCAAGGCCTGTATCCACGCTGTGTCTCTAAACTAAACTAAACTATGAAATAAAGTATCTCACTGTACCTAGGTACATGTGGCAATAAAGTGCAATTGAATCATTGAATAGAATTTGTTTATTACGAAACTCTAATCATGAACCAAAACATGTCACCACAGATCCCGAAGCCAGATGGAATTCTGTTAACACCTTGAACAAATTTAGAGGCCTAATTTGGCATCATGTCAACACATTGTCTCAATCACCCAGAGCCACATTATTTGCTTTGTTTTAAATTGAGTTGATTTGCATGTGCAATAACTTCACACATCTGTGTAAGAAGGAACTGCAGATGCTGGTTTAAACCGGAGATAGACACAAAACGCTGGAGAAATTCAGCGGGACAGGCAGCATCTCCGAAGAGAAGGAATGGGTGATGTTTGAAGAAGGGTCTCGACCTGAATTGTCACCCATTCCTTTTCTCCTGAGATGCTGTCTGAGTTATGGGTCAAACCCAGACCAGTGGGACTAACGTAGATGGGGCATCTTGGTTGGCATGGGCACGTTGGGCTGAAGGGCCCGTTTCCATGTTCTGTAATTATATTTCTCTGTCCACCTCACATCTACTCTCTGTCCAAAGGCACATCCCTGTCGCAAGCACATCCCAAAGATTTAAAGCGCAAGAGAAACTCCTCCTTGGGTTGGGAATGTAAATGCATCAGGTGAGATGTCCTGTCGTCCACAGACCAGACGTTCCCAACTCAGACGGCTGCAGAGAGTCCAGTTCAGTTCAGTTGTCATGTGTACCGACGGACAGTGGAAAGCTGTTGTTGCGTGCTAACCAGTCAGCAGGCAATTCGTGATTACAATCGAGCCGTCCACAGCGGGCAGATACCGGAGAAAGTGAAAAGCGTGACTAATCTTTAGTGCAAGATAATGTCCAGTAAAGTCCGATCAAAGATAGTGTGTTGGCTGAAATCCACTGGCAGCAGTTCAGGAGGATGCAAATTATCCCTGAGCTAAGGGAGTAATGATCAGCAACATTTTCCAGTCCATTCAAAATTGGCGAGACAGCTTGCATCTTGTACCTTGGACTTTAGACGATCAATTGGTGATCTTATTCAAACAGACAAGATGCCATTTAGAAAGAGGGCCGTACAAAGGAAAGCAAACCTCTCCAGAGATGCTGCCTGTCCCGGCTGAGTTACTCCAGCATTTTGTGTCCACCTTAATACTTAAAGGATTGTTTAATGTAGCTAATGTAACCCCACTTTTTTTAAAAGAGAGGGAGAGAGAAAACGGGGAATTACAGACCAGTTAGTCTAACATCGGTAGTGGGGAAACTGCAAGAGTCAGTTATTAAAGATGGGATAGCAGCACATTTGAAAAGTGGTGAAATAATTGGACAAAGTCAGCATGGATTTACGAAAGGTAAATCATGTCTTATAGAATTTTTCGAGGATGTAACTAGTAGAGTGGATAAGGGATAACCAGTGGATGTGTTATATCTGGACTTTCAGAAGGCTTTCGACAAGGTCCCACATAAGAGATTAGTATACAAACTTAAAGCACACGGTAGAGAACTGGCTGGCAGACAGGAAGCAAAGAGTAGGAGTAAACGGGTCCTTTTCACAATGGCAGGCAGTGACTAGTGGGGTACCGCAAGGCTCAGTGCTGGGACCCCAGCTATTTACAATATATACTAGACCAAGTGCAGACCCGTTGGGTCTGTTCCCCCAACATGCGGTTGTGGGGGGGAGGCGGCATGCAGCATCACACACACTAACTATCCCCCCCCCCCCGCACTCACGCTAATTACCCCCCTTGATATAATATTAATATTATTAATTTGCTCCTTTTACCCCATAACCACCGTATCTACGCATAGCCCCCAACTTGCAGTCACATCTAGAGGGGGGGGGGGGGGTAGGGGGTAGAGAGTGAGGGCAGAGAGAGAAGGGGAAGAGACACAGAGAGAGGGGCAAGAGGGAGAGAGGGGTGGGGAGGAGGAGAAGAGGAAGGGTGGGTGGGTGAGGCGAGAGAGAGGGGGAGAGTGAGGGGGAGAACGAGAGGGGATGCTGAGAGGGGGGGTGAGGGGGAGAGGTGGGGAGCAGGGAGGGGGAGGGGGAGGGAGGGGGGAGGGTGGAGGGAAGAGGGTAGGGGGTTGTGGAGGGGAGGGGGTTTAGGGGAGGGAGGGTGGGGGAGGGGATGGAGGGGAGAAGGGGGGAGAGAGAGAGGGGGGAGGGGGGGAAGGGAGGGAGAGAGAGGGGGAGGAGGGGGGGAGAGAGAGGGGGAGGGGGGGGAGAGGGGGGAGGGCGGGAGAGAGGGGGGGAGAGGGGGAGAGAGGGTGTGCTGAGAGGGGTGGTGAGGTGAGGGGACGGGGAGAGGTGGGGAGCAGGGAGGGTGGAGGGAAGGGGGTATGGGGTGTGTGGAGGGGAGGGAGTTTAGGGGTGGGACGGTGGGGGAGGGGATAGAGAGGAGGAGGGGGAGAAAAAGGGGGGAGAGAGAGGGGGAAAGGGGGAGGGGGGGAGAGGAGAGGGAGAGAGGAGAAGGGGGGGAGAGAGGAGAGGGGGGGAGAGGAGGGGGGGGGGAAGAGGAGAGGGGGGGAGAAGAGGAGAGGAGGGGAGTGATGGGGTGTGCTGAGAGGGGGGTGAGGTGAGGGGAGGGGGAGGAGAGGGGGGGAGGGGGAGGAGAGGGGGGGAGAGGAGGAGGGGGGGGGGGGGGAGAGAGGAGAGGAGGGGGAGAGAGAGAGTGCCTTTTTATTTCAACCCAAACAATCATTTGCAGGCAGTGCTTTTTTACTTCCAACTAACCATATATTCATTTTCAAACCACATTATGGGTACTCACAGCTGTGGAGACATTTGTTCAGTGTCATTCAGAGCTCTGATTGAGGCACACCACTTGCAGAGACTGATTGAGGCACACCACTTCCTGGTTTTATAGTCCCTCCCCTTCCCTCCAGCAGGGGCAGCAGAGAGAATGGGGAATTTTGTAAAAGCATTAATATCTCTGTCATATTTAATCGATGGGAAAAATCCTCGGCACACATACGGCGGAGGGTGGCTCTGAGCGAGGTGGCCAAAAATGACGGCCGTAGGTGGCGGCGTTCTCTCGGAAATCGCAGCACAGATCGCCAAAACCGGTCAAGAACAGAGTTTTAGTAATATAGATTAATGATTTGGACGAGGGAATTGAATGCAACATCTCCAAGTTTGCAGATGACACGAAGGTGGGGGGCAGTGTTAGCTGTGAGGAGGATGCTAGGAGGCTGCAAGGTGACTTGGATCGGCTGGGTGAATGGGCAAATGCATGGCAGATGCAGTATAATGTGGATAAATGTGAGGTTATCCACTTTGGTGGCAAAAACAGGAAAGTAGACTATTATCTGAATGGTGGCCGATTAGGAAAAGGGGAGATGCAACAAGACCTGGGTGTCATGGTACACCAGTCATTGAAAGTAGGCATGCAGGTGCAGCAGGCAGTGAAGAAAGCCAATGGTATGTTAGCATTCATAGCAAAAGGATTTGAGTATAGGAGCAGGGAGGTTCTACTGCAGTTGTACAGGGTCTTGGTGAGACCACACCTGGAGTATTGCGTACAGTTTTGGTCTCCTAATCTGAGGAAAGACATTCTTGCCATAGAGGGAGTACAGAGAAGGTTCACCAGACTGATTCCTGGGATGTCAGGACTTTCATATGAAGAAAGACTGGATAGACTCGGTTGTACTCGCTAGAATTTAGAAGATTGAGGGGGATCTTATAGAAACTTACAAAATTCTTAAGGGGTTGGACAGGCTAGATGCAGGAAGATTGTTCCCGATGTTGGGGAAGTCCAGAACAAGGGGTCACAGTTTAAGGATAAGGGGGAAATCTTTTGGACTGAGATGAGAAAAACATTTTTCACACAGAGAGTGGTGAATCTGTGGAATTCTCTGCCCAGAAGGTAGTTGAGGCCAGTTCATTGGCTATATTTAAGAGGGAGTTAGATGTGGCCCTTGTGGCTAAAGGTATCAGGGGGTATGGAGAGAAGGCAGGTACAGGATACTGAGTTGGATGATCAGCCATGATCATATTGAATGGCGGTGCAGGCTCGAAGGGCCGAATGGCCTACTCCTGCACCTATTTTCTATGTTTCTATGTTTCTACGTTTAGTCCTCCGTATTGATCCGAAACGTGGCCAATTCCTTCTCTCCATAGATGCTGCCTCACCCGCTGAGTTTTTCCAGCATTTTGTGTCTACCTTAATACTGAAAGGATTGTTTAGTCCTCTGTATTCTTTTGCATTGCAGCTATGACTCAACAGGTGTTGCATTGATTGCAAATCTCTTTGTAGAGCCCAGAAGTCAAAGTTTAGTTTAGTTCAGTTTAGAAATACAGCGCGGAAACAGGCCCTGCTTCCCACCGAGTCCACGGCGACCAGCAATCACCCCATACACTCGCACTATCCCACTCACACTAGGGACAATTTACAATTTCCACCGAAGCCAACTAACCTACAAACCCGCACGAACCGGAGCATCCGGAGAAAACCCACGCATAGCGAGAGCAGCACCTGTAGAATTGAACCTGGGTATCTGACGCTGTAAAGCAGCAACTCTACCCACTCTACCCACCTCAGAGATGACTTATTTATAACGATGCTGTTACTAAATTCCACGCACTCTGTTGATGATTGACATTCAAATAGAGACTGAAATGCTCAGTTTTAACAGAGTTAGAGTACAAAAACAAACACCCTTAAGGTGCTTTTGAAATAAAATTAATGTCGTATTATTGTTCACCAATAAACCAGCTCCATCAATAAATGACAAATTGAGCAGAGATAATATTTTGATTGCAGAATGTTGCATATAACATTTCAAACAGGTTCCCCGACCAATCCCATATGGGCAGACAACAAACATACAACAAAAGGGATAGACAATAGACAATAGACAATAGGTGCAGGCATCAAATCACGTGCTCACAGAAGGCAGACATAAATGCTGGAGAAACTCAGCGGGTGAGGCAGCCTCGTGCAATCCTTGCATGTCTCACCCGCTGAGTTTCTCCAGCATTTTTGTCTACCTTTGATTTTTCCAGTTTTTTCTGCAGTTCTTTCTTAAAGGTGTTCACAGAAGGTGCGTGGCCGTGCTGGCGGCTTTGCGCAGGATGCGGTACAGCCAGAGCTCGGCCGGATGATTACGAGAAAAAAAATCCGCCTGCGGGCCAGATGATTTCGCGTTACGGGCCGCATTCGGCCCAGGGGCCGTAGGTTGCCGACCCCTGCTCTATATTAACATTACTCTGCCATCCCCACCAAACCACTCCAAATGGAATGGGTACAATCAGTGCTTGGCCCCGCTGTGCGTGCATGGAATGAGCTGCCGGAAAAGGTAGTTGAGGCAGCTACAATAACAACATCATTTATGTAAAAGACACTTGGATAGGAAAAGTTTGGAGGGAAATGGACCAAATGGGACTAGCCTTGACGGGGCTTCTTGGTCAACATGGACGAGTTGGGCCGAAGGGCCTGTTCCCTATGACTATAACTATGATGAACTAAAGGGCCTGTCCCACTTGGCGATTTTTCGGCAACTGCCGGCGTCATATCAGTGTCGCCAGAAGATTTTGAACAAAAATATGTTGCGACTCTTGAAAAAACACCGCGCATCAATACGTCATCACGCCGCGTCACGCCACGAATTTTTCAGCGATCTGATGCGCCAGTCAATGATGCCGGCAGTCACCGAAAAAACCGCCACGTGGGACAGCCAAGGAAAGGGTATAATTTACTCTCATTTGTATAATGCGGTGAAGCTGTTGATACAGAAGGCGCTAATTGTTCTTGGATAGTTGTCAATAACCTGTTGCTGTTGCACTGAAACAGAGGCATGCAGACCGGTTGTAGTACGCCAACACAAGCGACCAGGAACAAAGGAGAATCCAGAGAGTGGCGGTGGACACTGCCCGATGCATGACGGGTACTGACCTCCCCACCATCCAAAGGAATCTGCCTCGGAAAGGCAGCCAGCATCATCAGACACCCACACCACCCTGGCCACGCTCTCAATTCACCCCTGCCATCGGGAAGAAGGTACAGGAGCCTGAAAAATATAACGGCCAGGTTCGGGAGCAGCTTCTTCCCTGCAACTATTTGGCTGTCTCGACCCGAAACGTCGCCCGTTCCTTCTCTCCAGAAATGCTGCCTGTCCCGCTGAGTTACTCCAGTATTTTGTGTCTATCCTCGGTTTAAACCAGCATCTGCAATTCCTTCCTACACAGGCTAATAAACACGACAACCTCCAAATAGGCTGTGAAGAAGGGTTTCGACCAGAAACGTTGCCTATTCCCTTCGCTCCATAGATGCTGCCTCACCTATTATAATATAATATAAAACATAGGAGCAAATAGGTCCTTCTGCAGTTGTACAGAGCCCTAGTGAAACCACACCTGGAGCATTGTATGCAGTTTTGGTCCCCTAATTTGAGGAAGGACATTCTTGCTATTGAGGGAGTGTAGCGTAGGTTTACAAGGTTAATTCCCGGAATGGCGGGACTGTCATATGTTGAAAGAATGGAGCAGCTGGGCTTGTACAGGAGTTTAGAAGGATGAGTTTAGAAGGATGGAGTTTAGAAGGATGAGAGGGCATCTCATTGAAACATATGAGATTGTTAAGGGCTTAGACGCGCTAGAGGCAGGAAACATTGTTCCTGATGTTGGGGGAGTCCAGAACCAGGGGCCACAGTAAGCCATTTAGAACGGAGATGAGGAAACACGTTTTCTCACAGAGAGTTGTGAGTCTGTGGAATTCTCTGCCTCAGAAGGCGGTGGAGGCAGGTTCTCTGGATGCTTTCAAGAGAGAGCTAGATAGGGCTCTTAAAAATAGCGGAGTCAGGGGAAATGGAGAGAAGGGGGTACTGATTGGGGATGATCAGCCATGATCACATTGAATGGCGGTGCTGGCTCGAAGGGCCAAATGGCCTACTCCTGCACCTATTGTCTATTGTCTATTGTCACCCGCTGAGTTTCTCCAGCATTTTTGTCTACCTTCTGAACCTATAAAAACCTGGGGGGCATTAGTTTGACCATAACCTCTTGGTTCAAGAATGGTTTCTTACCAACAACAAGCACTAAATAATGCACGCTTTATCCTGTATCTGAACACTGTGGCCAGCTTGATTGTGATCATGCATTGTATTTACTTTGGCTGGAAGCCATGCATACAGAAGCTTTTCACTGCACCTTGGTACACTTGACAATATTCAACTAAACTAAACCATCCATCATTTGAACATTACACAACACTAACCTCAGAAACTGTGAACTTCTATAGACTGTGGCTTGGTTGTACTACAGACTTTATTTTTAACAAGGTTAATTCCCGGGATGGCGGGACTGTCATATGTTGAAAGAATGGAGCAGCTGGGCTTGTACAGTGTTCCGGTGGCGCTGTTCCGGTGGCGCTGGTGCCAGCTGCCTCCACCTTCAGCCCGGTATCTTTTTTAATTTTTTTATTTTTTTATGTTGAAGTGTGTTTTTAATGTTTTTTTTAATGTTTTAATGTGGGGGAAGAGGATACGGTAAGGGGGATACCGTCCTTCAGTCACTTCCTGGAGAGGACGCGACTATTATTCGAGTCGCGTCCTCGCCCCCCCCAGCGGGATTGGCGCGGCCTTTCCTGCCGGGACCGACCAGAGCTCCAGCAGCGGCGGGACAGCGCTGATACGTCGCGGG
The DNA here is from genome assembly GCF_010909765.2 of Amblyraja radiata. Classification (NCBI taxonomy): domain Eukaryota; kingdom Metazoa; phylum Chordata; class Chondrichthyes; order Rajiformes; family Rajidae; genus Amblyraja; species Amblyraja radiata. The sequence goes on along the minus strand of NC_045960.1, from coordinate 107,895,551 downwards.
ATGGCGATGCCTCACCGGGGATCGCCGTCTGGAGCCCGGAGTGCTGGGCCTGCGGCACCGACATCCTGGAGCTGTGGTTCGCGGAGCTCCCAACGCGGGCGGCGCTGACAAACATCGTGGGGTCCTGCGACTCTGCCCGGCACGGCCTGCAGACTCGGGAGCTGCGGACTCCGGTGGGAGGCGGCTGATCGGGAGGTCCAGAGGATTTTCACCATCGGGGTTCGGTGTCGGCGTTCCATCAGCCCGGCGAGAGGGCCTGAGCATCGGGCCGCCCAGGGCGGCGACTGCGGGTGCTCGGAAGGCCCCGACCACGGGTGAACATCTGGGAAGATCGGAGGGGAGGCTGGCTGGACTATGGTGCCTTCCTCACCTTGGTGCCATTGTGTTATGTTGTGTCGTGGACTTTCTGTGTTGGTGCTTTTTTTTAAATTCTATTTTATTTTTAATTTGTTTTATTATTTATTATTTATTTATTTTTATGATACTGACTGTAAAGGGAAATTCATTTTGTTGTCTCTAATTGAGACAATGACAATAAATTTGAATACAACACCAGTACTAACTACAGTTATCCTGTCAGTGACAGGTGTCGGAAGGAACTGCAAATGTCTTTTTCAACCGAAGATTTAAACCGACACAAAAACCTGAGTTTTACTTCGGAGTCACGTGAGTGACTACGTGAAGAACCCCGCCAGGATGCATGCGTGCCATATCGCTACACGCATTGCAACGAGTCACAGCAGGGGGATCGACGTTCCCCTTAGCGGCAGAATTTGAAAGCCGGGAACAGCAGGTAAGGAGACTCTGCGTTCCTTCCACTTACCTTACAGGTGGAGACATGGACCAGATCCACGAAGGCTGCGAAAAAGCTGGCGGGGGAGAACCGCGGAGTTGCGGGCAGCCGGCAGCAGCAGCCAACGGCACGCCAATCTCCCGTAATGGGAACAGCTGTGCCCGACTTCGCTCCCGCACTGGCCACGGCCGGGCGGTAGAGCGAAGCAAAAAACTAACAGAGTCGTTGACTCCGATGAGTCCGACGCTGAATAGCCGCGAGCGGCCAGTGCCCGTGCGCATTGGAGCCGGTTGGAGTGGCTGGGAGCGGGGAACAAGAGCAGCCGCGACGGCCAGTGCCCGTGAGCATTGGAGCCGGTTGGAGCGGCTGCAGGAACTACCTCCTCCGGCAGCCGCGAGTGGCCTGTGCCCGAGAGCATAAGAGCCAGTTGGAGCGGCTGCTGGAGGAAATACTCCAAAGTGGCATAACCAACTACAGGGACAGGCATTACTGGACACCACGGCACGACACTTACCACCAGGGAACTGCAAGTCGCTAAATGTTCCCACTGTCAACCAGTGCATCTGGAAACATGTCGGGACATCAATTAGAGCCACGGACTTAAAAATACAGAAAGTCCTAAAAATCCTAACAGCAGGAATTACGGCTTTTGCCCGCACATTGAATGAACAAAACATGACCCAAGACCACCAAGATGCACTGGCTTTACTCTGCAACTCACAATACGAGTTAAACAATATTAGGAAGAGTGCTATCCAACCGGCTTTAGACCCCAAATTTGCAGGCCTCTGCAAACCTGGAACCTCCAAACCACCAATACTACTATTTGGAGGGGACTTATCGAAACAGGTCAAAGAACTTGACGAAGAGGCTAAAACCCTGGGGCTCATAAAAGCAGCATCCAAAAGCTACTACAGCCAGAAACATCACCCCTACGCACCCACCAGTCGGCCAAGACAAACTGGAGAAAGCGCAAAAACCAGGAACACCCAACATCGGTCTTTTTTAGGCCATGGCCCAGACTGGCCTTCCTGGAAAATGCGCAAACCCTCAACACCAACCCAACTACATACCCAGACAACAGCGCCTCAACGTCCATGGAGGATGCCGAAAAAGTAACACACCTACCACTGGTAACCATGGAGGTAGGTGGGTCTGGTTCCTTAAGAATTAAAGGGAGCATGGAAGTTGGTGGGAGATTACGATACTATTTGGATGCATGGAATAAGTTAACTACCGACACTTATATTCTAAGCAGTATCCAGGGTTATACCATAGAATTTATACAAAAACATAACCCTCCAGTTCAGCATGTACCGAACCGAATGTTCGTGCTTATAGGCATAGAAAAATCAAAAGCACATGCTGAACTACAGCGGCTTTATAAAAAAGGAGTAATTGAGAAAACCCAACACGAATCACAGGAATTCGTGTCCAACATCTTTATAAAAAAAAAAACAAGAAAGATGGTGGTTGCCGCATCATCATCGATTTGACTACTTTAAATACCTTCGTACAATATATTCATTTCAAGATGGAAACCTTTGTTACTGCTAAGCAATTGATTTCCAAAGGTTACTACATGGCAAGCATCGATTTAAAAGATGCTTACTATACAGTACCCATAAGAAGTGACCACAGATGTTATTTAAAATTCAACTGGATGGGTCAGCGCTGGCAATACAGGGCACTACCTAATGGTCTAACAACAGCCCCAGGCTGTTCACAAAAATTTTGAAACCAGCCCTAGCGTTACTGCAGAAACAAAAACACATGGTAATGGCATATCTAGATTACATACTTAATGTTGGCAAAACTTTGGAATTGGCTAAACAAGCGGTAACAGCCACAAAACAATTGTTTCAAAAACTGGGGTTTATCATCCATCCAGTTAAGTCTAAATTAACGCCTTCAACAAAAATGGATTATGTGGGGTTCACCATTAACTCAGTTCTCATGTCAGTGACTTTGCCGAAAGAAAAGGTTACAGCCTTAATAGAGGCTTGTAGCGAAATCATTGACATCACAAACCATCCATTAGACTGGCAGCCAGAATAATTGGGAAGATAGTGGCTGCGTTTCCAGCCACACAATTCGGACCTTTACACTATCGAAATTTACAGAGAGCAAAAATAAGGGCACTCAAAATTAATGGTGGCCATTTTGACAGACCAATGAAGCTACCAACAGAGGCCATAATGAAACGAAAATGGTGGGAACATAACATTAGGTATTGTTCCAATCCAATAATTATCAGCAACCCGTCTATGGTATTACAAACTGATGCCAGTGCACTTGATTGGGGTGCTACCAATTCCATCTCCAGCTGTGGAGGGAGATGGAATGCACAGGAGGCATCATTATTACAAACACTGGGCATAAACTACCTGGAAATGTTAAGTGCATTCCATGGCCTTAAGTCATATTGTTCTGGGTTAAATCACCAGCATGTTAGACTACAAATTGACAACACCACCGTGGTAGCATATATCAACCATATGGGTGGAAACAAATCGACATCATGTGACAATCTGGCCAACACAATTTGGCAATGGTGTATCCAGAGAGATATTTGGATATCAGCTACCTACTTACCAGGTAAACTAAATTTAGTGGCAGACACCAGGTCGCGCAAATTCAATGAAAACACTGAATGGATGTTGGATAAAAATGTATTTGCTGAAATTACAGCACGGTATGGAACACCAGATATCGATCTTTTCGCATCCAGGCTCAATCACCAGTTATCAAATTATGTTTCATGGGAACCAGACCCTGGGGCAGCGGCAACAGATGCATTTTCGCTGCATTGGGGGAAATTGTTTATTTATGCATTCCCTCCTTTCTGCCTCATCAATCGGGTATTAAGGAAAATACAGCAAGACTCTGCGTCTGGTATTTTTGATAGTACCCGATTGGCCTACTCAACCATGGTTCCCGGTGATACTCGACATGGTATTAGAACCATGCATCACCATCCATCATAGACCTAATTTACTGGTCCATCCAGTAACAAAGGAAAGTCACCCATGTCATAATTATACAAACCTATTAATTTGTAGAGTTTGAAAGCACCTCTACTACACCTGGGACTGACGGACCGAACATTGGATATTATTTCAGCGGCCCACAGACAGTCCACCAAAAAACAGTACTTGGTGTCATCAAGAAATGGGAAGTACTGTCACAACAATAAACATCACCCACAGATCTATGAACATCCCGTCTGTTCTGGAATTCCTGGCAAGCCTCCATTACGATGAGAGGCTCAGTCATAGTGCCATCAACTGCGCCAGAAGTGCTCTGTCAACATACCTGTGGCAAGGAACAGAGCGGCATTCTGTTGGGACACACCCTGGTAACCAAACTCATGAGGGGCATTTTTAATGTTAATCCCCCAAGAACCAGGTACTCCCAAATATGGGATGTGAGCATTGTACTGACCATGTTAAGAAACTGGTCTCCAGCTACAGCTCTGTCCCTACAGAAACTGACTATGAAAACAGTCATGCTGATGGCCTTGGTCACGGCACATAGGGTCCAGTCACTACAGAAACTAAGGCTGGACAACATGACTATTTCATCTGGAAATTTAACTTTTCACATCAATGAATTAGTCAAACAAAACAGACAGGGGTCAGCAGGCCTAAAAACAGAATTCAGGGCCTACCCGACAGATGATCGTCTCTGTATTGTAACACACTTACTATTATATATGGAGTATACTAAGATCATCAGAGGGAAAGAATTGTCACTTTTAATCAGCTACAAACAGCCACTCAAAAAAGTGACAGTCCAGACCATCTCTAGATGGCTAAAACAGGTCCTAATAAAGGCTGGAGTAGACACTAACATTTTAAAATCTCACTCCACCAGGGCTGCAGCTACATCGGCAGCTATGAAGTTGGACGTTCCTATGGACCAAATCCTCAAGACAGCAGGATGGTCAACGGAGAAAACTTTCCAACGATTTTATAACAAACCAGTCATTGAACCTGGAACATTTGCAGAAACAATTTTAAGTTCTGTAATATAATTTACCCCATAAATAGGGGCTATAATTTGGTGTTAATATATTTATCGTTGGGTTTTCAATATCGTATTGATGTCTAATGATGTTAACACTATTCTCCCCATAATCAAGGCAGATGTGATGCATGGACTCGTTTCCACGGCATGAAATCACAGAGCTTTAAAATCTTCACGTAGTCACTCACGTGACTCCGAAGTAAAATAGTAAGATTAAACGAGAACTTACCAGTTTGAAGTTTGATCGTTATTTTATGAGGAGTAATGTTGAGGGATTACGTGCCCTCCGCTCCCACCCTTGATCATATACTCAACTGGTATCTCTTCTCTAATCTTACTATGTTTAGTCATTACAGTTATCTGTGATTTCACACCGCTGCTTTGAAGAATGACACGCATGCGTCCTGGCGGGGTTCTTCACGTAATCCCTCAACGTTACTCCTCATAAAATAACGATCAAACTTCAAACTGGTAAGTTCTCGTTTAATCTTACTATTAAGGGCCTGTCCCACTTTCACAACCTAATTCACGACCTCTGCCGACTCATACTCGCAGCATGGTCATCACGAGGTCGTAGGAGGTCGTAGGTAGGTCGTAGCAGGCCGTGATGCTAGTCGTAGGTACTCGTGGCATCAAGTAGGCCGGGGCGTTTTTCTAGCCTGGTGAAAAATGTCCACGAGTAAAAAAAGGTTGTGAATTAGGTCGTGAACTCCAATCTCACCGGGGACTAACTTTTACTGTGCCACCCTACTGCTTTTTTTTTTTTTAATTGCTGGTTTTTTCCCTCCGCCCACAATATTTAATATGTAAAGAATATCTGATTCTGTTTGGTTGTTTGTTTGTTTGTCTTTTTGCACAAAGTCCGCAAGCATTGCCACTTTTCATTTCACTGCACATCTCGTATGTGTATGTGACGAATAAACTTGACTTGACTTGAAAGTGGGACAGGCCCTTAACTCAGCCGGGCAGACAGCATCAGTCTGACAAAGGGTCTCGACACCAAAACGTCACCTATGCTTTTTCTCCAGAGATGCTGTCTGACCCCGCTGAGCTAGTCCAGCTTTTTGTTTCTATCATCATGTTAGTGAATTTTGTTGATTGTTATATTTAACCATGCATATTGCATTTCTGGGCCCGTTAAACTGCCGCAAGAATTTAATTGGGGGTACACAAAAATGCTGGAGAAACTCAGCGGGTGCAGTAGCATCTATGGAGCGAAGGAAATTAGTAACGTTTCGGGCCGAAACTCTTCTTCAGACTGATAGGGGGTGGCGGGGAGAAGGAAGGAAAAAGGAGGAGGAGGAGCCCGAGGGCTGGGGGATGGGAGGAGACAGCTCGAGGGCTAAGGAAGGGGAGGTGACAGCAAGGACTAACAAAATTGGGAGAATTCAATGTTCATGCCCGCCGGATGCAGGCTCCCCAAGCGGAATATGAGGTGCTGTTCCTCCAATTTCCGGTGTTGCTCACTCTGACAATGGAAGAGACCCAGGACAGAGAGGTCGGATTGGGAATGGGAGGGGGAGTTGAAGTGCTGAGCCACCGGGAGGTCAGGTAGGTTCTTGCGGACCGAGCGGAGGTGTTTGGCGAAACGATCGCCCAACCTCCGCTTAGTCTCACCGAAGTAGATCAGCGGATGCAGTAGATGAGGTTGGAGGAGATACAGGTGAACCTCTGTCGCACCTGGAACGACTGCTTGGCTCCTTGAATGGAGTCGAGGGGGGAGGTAAAGGGACAGGTGTTGCATTTCTTGCGGTTGCAACGGAAAGTGCCCGGGGAGGGGGTGGTATGGGAGGGAAGGGAAGAATTGACAAGGGAGTTGTGGAGGGAGCGGTCTTTGCGGAAGGCAGACATGGGGGGAGATGGGAAGATTTGCCGAGTGGTGGGGTCACGTTGGAGGTGGCGGAAATGACGTAGGATTATTTGTTGTATGTGACAGCTGGTGGGGTGAAAGGTGAGGACTAGGGGGACTCTGCCCTTGTTGCGAGTGCGGGGATGGGGAGAGAGAGCAGTGTTGCGGGGTATGGAAGAGACCCTGGTGCGAGCCTCATCTATGGTGGAGGAGGGGAATCCCCGTTCCCTGAAGAATGAGGACATTTCAGATGCAGGAATTGGTGACGTTTCGGGTCGAGACCCTTCTTCAGTCTGAAGCATTTTGTGGGGGGCAAGTTTTTTTTTAAACAAAGAGTGCCAGGAACATGCTGACAGGGGAGGTGGTGGTGGGGGGGAGGGGGGGGGGGGGCATATACAACCGTGGCATTTAAAAGATGCGTGGGGCAATTTATGTTGTGTGTGCCTCAAACGTGCTTCCAGGGATGGTTTAGTTTAGAGATACAGCGCGGAAACAGGCCCTTTGGCCCACTGGGTCGGTGCCGACCAGCGATGGACACTAACACTATCCTACACCCACTAGGGGAAAATGTTTACATTTACCAAGACATCAACCTACGAACCTGTACGTCTCTGGAGTGTGGGAGGTAAGCGAAGATCTCGGAGAAACCCACGCAGGTCACGGGAGAACGTACAAACTCCGTACAGACAACACGGGGGAAGATAGTAACCAAGTGTAGGATGGAACTGCAGACGCAGGTATATACCGTAGACACAAAGTGCTGGAGTAACTCAGTGGATCTGGCAGCATCTCTGGAGAAAAAGGATGGGCGACATTTTGGGTCGGGACCCTTTTTAGTTTAGTTTTGTTCAGAGATACAGCGCGGAAACAGGCCCTTTGGCCCACCGGGTCCGCGCTGACCAGCGATCCCCGCACCGACCAGCGATCCCCGCACATTAACACTGCCATACACCTACTAGGGATTATTATTACATTTAGCAAGCCAATTAACCTACAAAACCTGTACGTCTTTGGAGTGTGGGAGGAAACCGAAGATCCCGCGCAGGTCACGGGGAGAACGTACAAACTCCCTACAGACAGCACCGGTGGTGGTGATCGAACCCGGGTCTCCGGCGCTGCATTCGCTGTGAGGCAGCAACTCTACCGCTACGCCACTGTGACCGGAGGCAGATACCATGCTGGCGTTTAAGAGATGTGTGGTGCAAGGTTTTTTTACACAGCGTGGTAGAGTGCCGGGAGCCCGCTGCCAGGGATGGTGAGGAGGCAGATATGATGGTGGCATCTTGTGCGGGGCAAGTTTTTGTTTTGTGCAGAGGGTGGTGGGGGCCTGGAGTGTTGGCGGCGGTTGCAGTGTTGGCGGCGGCGCTGTCAGTGTTGGCGGTGGTTGCAGACAATAGACAATAAACAATAGGTGCAGGAGTAGGCCATTCGGCCTTCGAGCCAGCACCGCCATTCAATGTGATCATGGCTGATCATCCAACTCAGTATCCTGTACCTGCCAAGGATCTTGGAGAACACACACGCAGGTCGCGGGGAGAACGTACAAACTCCGTACAGACAGCACCTGTAGTCGGGATCGAACCCGGGACTCCGGCACTGCATTCGCTGTAAGGCAGCGACTCTACCGCTGCGCCACCGTGACCGCCATAGATAGGCACGTGGATATGCAGGGAATGGAGGGATATGGATGATGTGCAGGCAGATGAGATTAGTTTATCTTGGCATCATGTTGGATACAGACATTGTGGGCCGAAGAGCCTCTAATTGTGCTCCATGGTCTATGTTTTAATATTTGATATCAACTTGTTGACAAGTTTTCGGCGACAGTGGCGATCATAGGCAACCGACAATAGGCAATAGGTGCAGGAGTAGGCCATTCGGCCCTTCGAGCCAGCACCGCCATTCAATGTGATCATGGCTGATCATCCCCAATCAGTACCCTATTCCTGCCTTCTCCCCATATCCCCTGACTCCGCTATTCTTAAGAGCCCTATGTAGCTCCCTCTTGAAAGTATCCGGGTGCTCCGGTTTCCTCCCACACTCCATCTTTAACAACCATATAGACATAGACATAGAAAATAGGTGCAGGAGGAGGCCATTCGTCCCTTCGAGCCAGCACCGCCATTCATTGTGATCATGGCTGATCGTCCCCTATCAATAACCCGTGCCTGCCTTCTCCCCATATCCCTTGACTCCACTAGCCCCTAGACCTCTATCTCACTCTCTCTTAAATCCATCCAGTGACTTGGCCTCCACTGCCCTCTGTGGCAGGGAATTCCATAAATTCACAACTCTTTGGGTGAAATTTTTTTTTCTCACCTCAGTCTTAAATGACCTCCCCTTTATTCTAACTCATATCTAGCTCTCTCTCGAAAGTATCCAGAGAACCGGCCTCCGCCAGCCCTCTGAGGCAGAGAATCCCACAGACTCACAACCCTCTGTGTGAAAAAGACAGATACAACAGTGGCATTTTTTTTGTGCGGGGCAAGTTTTTTTAACATAGTATCGTGCGAGCCTTAAACGTGGTCCCAGGAGTGGTAGCGATAGAAGCAGATACGATAGTGGTGTTTAAAAGGCATTTTAATAGGCACATGTATTTGCAGGGAAGAGAGGCATGTGGATCACGTGCAGGCAGGGGAGATTATTTTAACCTGGGGTCATGTGCAGCACAGACATTGTGGGCCGAAGGGCCTGTAAACTACTTAAAAAACACGAAGACAAGATTACTTACAGAGCACCGTCTACAAAAGGGCCTGTCCCACTCTACGAGCTAATTCAAGAGCTCTCTCGAGTTTTAAAAAAAAAATCAAACTCGTGGTAAGTACGTAGAATGTACGTAGTGGGTACGTCGGAGCTCAGGGCGTCTCTTAGTGGCTCGTAACGCTAACGGCTGGTACTCGTGAAACGCGGTAAGCTCATGAAGACAGGTACTCGTGAAACGCGGTAAGCTCATGAAGATTTTTCAACATGTTGAAAAATGTCCACGAGAGCCCCGAGTACCTACGAGCGGCCATTACCGTAATTCTCCAAGTTCAAATCAGGGGAAACTCGGGAGAATTAGCTCATACAGTGGGGCAGCCCCATAACAAAACACAATCTATGCATCCATACTGACTAACTTCAACATATAGTCTAACATACTGACTAACTTTTTGTGTACCTTCGATCCATAGATGCTGCTGCACCCGCTGAGTTTCTCCAGCATTTTTGTGTACCTTCTGACTAACTTCAAAGTCGTTTTGTTGAGTCTCAATGTCTATACTCGTGTCCACTGCTAACAATGGTCTGTTTCCTTTCATCGTCATTACTTTTTTGCATATCTTTCATTCATTTCTCCTATATCTCTCTGCATCACCATCTATATCTCTAGTTTCCCTCTCCCCTGACTCTCAGTCTGAAGAAGGGTCTCGACCCGAAACATCACCCATTCCTTCTCTCCAGAGATGCTGCCTGACCCGCTGAGTTACTCCGGCTCTTTGTGTTTATATATTCGATTTAAACCGACATCTGCAGTTCCTTCCTACACATCGAAACCGACTACCGTGTTGCTATTGACCCGGTTATTTCTGTGCAGTTTCTCCCCGCCTGTTCCTCCAGGAACCCAATCAATATGTTAGAAGTAAAGTATTGGAAGGAACTGCAGATGCTGATTTAAACTGAAGACAGACACAAAATGCTGAGGTAACTCAGCGGGACAGGCAGCATCTCTCGAGAAAAAGGAATAGACAATAGACAATAGGTGCAGGAGCAGGCCATTCGGCCCCTCGAGCCTGCAGCCCCACTCAATATGATCATGGCACAAAATCAGTTGCTGCTTTCTCCCCCCTATATCCCTTGATTTGCCCCGATATAGCCCAGGGAAGGGGGAAAAGAAGGGTTGATTTACGTGAAGCTGTCGGTCGAGAAGTGTCGAGTCCTGCCCTCTGCGAGCAGTACTGGTGTAGAAGACACGGACTGCGCCTGGAGCTCGGGGCTGTTCTTGTGCCGCCAGCTACCCCAGCTTCTCCTCCTGTGTCCACCGCCGCTACCACCAGCCTGCGAGTCCTTCTGCTCCACTGCTTGCTCTCCGGTCGACTTGCTCCGTTGGAAGACCCGGCTGATTTTCTTCTTGATGCTTCTGTGTTCCTTCTCCCCCCGTGGCTTCTCCATGGCGAGGTGGTGGTGGTGGCGGTGGGATGGGGGGCAGAGGGTGGACCTCTGCAGAGGGAGGTCGATGTCTCCACCCTGTGCAACACTACACGTCTCGCAGCCTCGATGTCCCCAGCCCAAACCACACTCACAAAACAAAAAACCTGCCTGTTGTTCAAATAAACATTGCGACACCTTCTATCCGGCAGAGCAAGAGAGAGAGAGAGAGAGAGAAAAAACTTTCCAATTTCCCGGTTGCCGCTGTTATCAAACCCTTCCTGCTCCTCCAACAGGTCTCGGGTAGTTTTCAACCAGCGCAGTACCGCCACCCCACGTCCAAGTCAGACAACGACTGATCTATCCCGCATAGAGCTGACACATGTGGTCATTATCTTGGCAGGACAAATCAAAATAGGACGTACATGGTAAATGGTAGCGAATTGAGGGATGCAGTTGAACAGAGGGAGCTAGGAATAACTGTGCACAGTTCCCTGAAGGTGGAATCTCATGTAGATAGGATGGTAAAGAAAGCTGTTCGTGTGTTGGCCTTTATAAATCAGAGCATTGAATATAGAAGTCTTTAAGAAGGAACTGCAGATGCTGGAAAATCGAAGGTACACAAAAATGCTGGAGAAACTCAGCGGGTGCAGCAGCACCTATGGGTGCAGCAGAGCCTATTTCCTTCGCTCCATAGATGCTGCTGCACCCGCTGAGTTTCTCCAGCATTTTTGTGTACCATTGAGTATAGAAGTTGGGATGTAATGTTAAAATTGTACATTGGTGAGGCCAATTCTGGAATATGGTGTACAATTTTGGTCAACAAAATAGAGAGAGTACAGAGGAGATTTACTAGAATGTTGCCTGGGTTTCAGCAACTAAGTTACAGAGAAAGGTTGAACAAGTTAGGTCTTTATTCTTTGGAGCGCAGAAGGTTAAGGGAGGACTTCATAGAGGTCTTTAAAAGATGAGAGGGATAGACAGAGTTGACGTGGATAAGCTTTTCCCATTGAGAGTAGGGAAGATTCAAACAAGGGGACATGACTTCAGAATTAAGGGACAAAAGTTTAGGGGTAACATGAGGGGGACTTCTTTACTCAGAGAGTGGTAGCTGTGTGGAATGAGCTTCCAGTGGAAGTGGTGGAGGCAGTTTCGATTTTATGATTTAAAAATAAATTGGATAGGTATATGGACGGGAAAGGAATGGAGGGCTATGGTCTGAGTGCAGGTAGATGGGACTAGGTGAGAGTAAGTGTTCGGCATGGACTAGAAGGGCCGAGATGGCCTGTTTCCGTGCTGTAATTGTTATATGGTTATATGGAAAGGTGGAGGGACAGCAGTGTTTAGTTTAGTTTAGTTTAGATTAGTTTAGTCCTGGGCAGTGGGCAGGTGCTATAGACCTGCACGGGATGGTAGACGCTCCCGCCCCCACGAGTCTCGGGCAGATGGGGCTTGTCAGCCTGGGAAGGCAGTCCATCTAGGAGAGGGAAAACTCTGATTTAAAACCTCCACTGCCTCGTGGCCATATCCAGTCATGGAAAAGGCTCAGGGGATATGGGGAGAAGGCACGAACGGGGTACTGATTGGGGATGATCAGCCATGATCACATTGAATGGCGGTGCTGGCTCGAAGGGCCAAATGGCCGACTCCTGCACCTATTGTCTATTGTCTATTGTGTGCATGCTGAGGGACACACTGAAGCTTGGTGCAGCCGACGCCAAGGCTTTGACAAGAATATGCCAAGGTGCTTCACAGTAGATGAGTGATTTCAATTGTGGCCATTTTTGTAGTGTAATAAGCATAGCAACCGGGTAGGGACTGCCACCTCACGCAAACAATGGTGTAAACAGGAACCCTCCACTGCAAAATCTCTACAAGGTATGCATTCTTTGAAGAAGTTCTCCTCCTCTCTCCGATGAGAATTCTTCAACACATTCTTCAATTCATTGCTCCCCCATTTGCGATTCCTCCTGCGCTCCAGCTCTACGACCACGGTTTAACCCAGACTCGCTAACACAGCCACGTGTGTTTTCACTCTTGTCCTGTTAAATGTCACTGTTTGCATCATTTGTTATCACCTTCTCCACAGCCAACAATGGACCATTGTGGGCTCCACCTTTCCTCGATCACCTAGGCTGGCTTTGATTTGTCCTTTTTTTTGAATACTTGGAGAAAACCCACGTGGACAACATACCGACGCCATCCGAAAACGCTTGAAAAGTTCCATCAACGATGTCTTCGAAGCAGCTTCAATATCAGCTGGAGAGGCAGAAGAACCAACGTCAGCGTGCTGAATGAAGCAAAAACATCCGGCATCGAAGCCTTCATCATCAAGACAATAGACAATAGGTGCAGGAGTAGGCCATTCGGCCCTTCGAGCCAGTACCGCCATTCAATGTGATCATGGCTGATCATCCCCAATCAGTACCCCGTTCCTGCCTTCTCCCCATATCCCCCGACTCCGCTATCTTTAAGAGCCTTAACTAGCATTCGCTTGAAATTATCCAGAGAACCAGCCTCCACCGCCCTCTGAGGCAGAGAATTCCACAGACTCACAACTATCTATGTGAAAAAGTCTTTCCTCATCTCCGTTCTAAATGGCTTACCCCTTATTCTTAAACTGTGGCCCCTGGTTCTGGACTCCCCCAACATCGGCAACATGTTTCCTACCTCTAGCGTGTCCAAACCCTTAATAATCTTATATGTTTCAATAAGATCCCCTCTCATCCTAAACTACAGAGTGTACAAGCCCAGCTGCTCCATTCTCTCAACATATGACAGTCCCTCCATCCCGGGAATTAACCTTGTAAACCTACGCTGCACTCCCTCAATGCCTCAAGAACCAACGGAGATGGGCCGGTCATGTTGTTCGGATGGAAGATGAGCATCCACCAATGCAAATCCTTCTACTCCCAACATAAAGAAGGCAAAGGTAAAAGAGGCGGACAAAATAAGTGATTAAAAGACGCCTTAAAAGCCGGCATGAAGAAATGTGAAATCGACATCGACCATTGGGAAACCAAAGCCAAGGACAGGAAACTCTGGCAAACCATCATCCAAGAAGGAACGGCGACCTTCGAAGCCAACAGATGCGCAGAATTAGAAGAAAATAGAAGAAAACGGAAAGAGAGGCAGCAACAACCAAAACCCGATCTGCCATCTAGAATTACATGTCCAGAATGTCGACGAACTTTCAAAGCCAGGATTGGACATAAACATAGAAACATAGAAATTAGGTGCAGGAGTAGGCCATTCGGCCCTTCAAGCCTGCACCGCCATTCAATATGATCATGGCTGATCATCCAACTCAGTATCCTGTACCTGCCTTCTCTCCATACCCTCTGATCCCTTTAGCCACAAGGGCCACATCTAACTCCCTCTTAAATATAGCCAATGAACTGGCCTCGACTACCCTCTGTGGCAGAGAGTTCCAGAGATTCACCACTCTCTGTGTGAAAAAAGTTCTTCTCATCTCGGTTTTAAAGGATTTCCCCCTTATCCTTAAGCTGTGACCCCTTGTCCTGGACTTCCCCAACATCGGGAACAATCTTCCTGCATCTAGCCTGTCCAACCTCTTAAGAATTTTATAAGTTTCTATAAGATCCCCTCTCAATCTCCTAAATTCTAGAGAGTATAAACCAAGTCTATCCAGTCTTTCTTCATAAGACAGTCCTGACATCCCAGGAATCAGTCTGGTGAACCTTCTCTGCACTCCCTCTATGGCAATAATGTCCTTTTTCAGATTTGGAGACCAAAACTGTACGCAATACTCCAGGTGTGGTCTCACCAAGACCCTGTACAACTGCAGTAGAACCTCCCTGCTCCTATACTCAAATATAAACCACCTGAGAATCCATAAAAACAACGTCATGTAGACCATCATCCTCTACCTCTAGGGATAGCCACGATTTGTTTTATGTACCTTTTCAAAGCTCTCGTTCCCCTCCCCCCTGACTCTCGGTCTGAAGAAGGGTCTCGACCCCTATTTCTTTTCCACAGAGATGTTGCCTGACCTGCTGAGTTACTCCATCCGGCACTTTGTGTCTGTCTATCTTTGGTTGTGAATCTGTTGAATTCATTGCCACAGAAGACTGTGGAGGCCAGGTCAATAGATATTTTTTAAGGCAGGGATAGATAGATTATTGATTAGTACGGGTGTCAGGGGTTCTGGGGAGAAGGGACAAGAATAAGAGGGAAAGATAGATCAGCCATGATTGAATGGCGGAGTTTATGAACTTATGAATATTTGTGGTGTAGGAAACGCAACAACCAGGTATGGGACTAACACGTCACGCAAATAATAGTGTGAACGTGAACACCTAATCCCCTACGTGGGTGATGATGGGGAATATGTGCAGCTCAGAGCAGTGGAAACGTCATATACTGACTTTAGAAACATAGAAAATAGGTGCAGGAGGAGGCCATTCGGCCCTTCGAGCCAGCACCGCCATTTATTGTGATCATGGCTGATCGTCCCCTATCAATAACCCATGCCTGCCTTCTCCCCATATCCCTTGACTCCACTAGCCCCTAGAGCTCTATCTAACTCTCTCTTAAATCCATCCAGTGACTTGGCCTCCACTGCCCTCTGTGGCAGGGAATTCCACAAATTCACAACTCTCTGGGTGAAAAAGTTTTTTCTCACCTCAGTCTTAAATGACCTCCCCTTTATTCTAAGACTGTGGCCCCTGGTTCTGGACTCGCCCAACATTGGGAACATTTTTCCTGCATCTAGCTTGTCCAGTCCTTTTATAATTGTATATGTTTTATATAATTTTCTATGTTTCTTTAAGAACCCGCCCCTCATCCTTCTAAACTCCAGTGACTTTCTATCTGTCATATCCAAATAATTAATAATAATAATAATTTTATTTATAGAGCACTTTAAAAACAATCATAGTTGCAACAAAGTGCTGTACATCACTAATCATTGACAAAAAAGTTAAATTGAATGATAAGACTGCCATTGTCTTGGGTCATAGGGTCATAGAGTTTTACTGTGTGATACTGTGTGGAAACAGGCCCAACTTGTCCACACCAGTCAACATGTCCCATCTATGGGGTTGAGATGGTAAGGTAGATCAGCCATGATTGAATGGCGGAGTAGACTTGATGGGGCGAAAGCCTCATTCTGCTCCTAGAACTTGTGGGCTTATGAAGGGTTAAAGTTATAGGTAGAAAATATCTTACTTAGTGCCTAAAAACCACAAAGGGTGGAACATTTTGGTGCAATTTGTTGATAGATCAGATTGGATTTGTTTAGTGCCTTATACACAAGGGTGCAATGAAATTCCTTGTTTACCTGCAGCTCACAGACTGATAAGGTCATAAGGTCACATGATAGGAGCAGAATTAGGCCATTCAGCCCATCAAATCTACTCCGTCATTCAAACATGGCTGATGTATCTCTCCCTCCTAACCCCATTCTCCTGCCTTCTCCCCACAACCCTTGACATCCGTAGTAATCAGTCAACAGTATATGGTGCCGATGATAGATGCAACAATAAATAAATAGACAATAGACAATAGGTGCAGGAGTAGACCATTTGGCCCTTCGAGCCAGCACCGCCATTCAATGTGATCATGGCTGATCATCCCCAATCAGTACCCCGTTCCTGCCTTCTCCCCATATCCCGTGACTCCGCTATTTTTCAGAGCCCGATCTAGCTCTCTCTTGAAAGCATCCAGAGAACCAGCCTCCACCGCCCCCTGAGGCAGAGAATTCCACAAACTCACCACTCTCTGTGAGAAAAAGTGTTTCCTCGTCCCTGTTCTAAATGGCTTACCCCTTATTCTTAAACTGTGGCCCCTGGTTCTGGACTCCCCCAACATCAGGAACATGTTTCCTGCCTCTAGCTTGTCCAAAATAACAGCAAAACAGCTGAATGGTGAATAGATTACAGAGCAATCGGAAGTAATGCAAAAAAAAACTAAAGTGCAATAACAGAGTAACCAAATGAGGTGAAGATAAGGGCCTGTCCCATGGTATGAGGTAATCCGAATTTTCCCCTGATTCGAACTCGGAGAATGTCCGTAGCGGGTCCGTAGGAGTTCGTGGGTGTCTCGTAGCGGCTCGTACGTTTTTTCAACACTACGAAAAATGTCCACGAGTAATAAAATATTCGTGATGAAAAAAATGGTTACTCTTTACTCGTACGAGCCGCTACGAGACATCCCCTCCCCTGGTACTTTCCGTTGGAACCGCAGGAGATGCTACACTTGTTACTTTACCTCCCCCCTTGACTCCATCCAAGGACCTAAAGGGCCTGTCCCACTTACATGTCATTGGCACGCAAATTACGCGATCTCGTTGTCGCGTTGAGGCGCACGGGCATCGTGTGGCCGCGCGGTGACGGCCCACTGAGAAGCGCGGAGGGGTATGGAGTTGTGCGCGAAATCGCGTGGCGCTCACAAATTTTTGTAGCGAACAAAATCTTCGCGCGCCACCGGACTTCAGACTGAAGAAGAGTCTCAACCCGAAACATCACCCATTGCTTCTCTCCAGAGATGCTGCCGGTCCCGCTGAGTTACTCCAGAATTTTGTGTCCATCTTCAAATTATGTCACGCACTCCAGGCGGCTGTGCGGGCACATGAAATCGCGTGCGATCTTCGCGGGACCGTCGCGCCTCAACTCGACCACGAGGTCGCGTAATTAGCGTGCCAAGGACACGTAAGTGGGACAGGGGCTTAAGCAGTCTTTCCAGGTGCAGCAGAGGTTCACCTGCACCTCCTCCAACCTCATCTATTGCATCCGCTGCTCTAGTTGTCAGCTGCTCTACATCGAGACCCGAAAGGTCACCTATTTCCTTCGCTCCATAGATGCTGCCTCACCCGCTGTGTTTCTCCAGCATTTTTGTCTACCTTCGATTTTTCCAGCATCTGCAGTTCTTTCTTAAACATCCAAAATCAGTACCCCGTTCCAGCGGTTTCCCCATATCCTTTATATGTTACAGCTTGCCTTTTCCGCACTCATGGTCTTGCCAACAGGCTTTGTTTTGCTTTGTGGAAACAGTCATACTTGGCAGAACTTGGAAATAATTTTCTCATGGGAAAGATATCAAAATAACCATGGTGATGTACAATAATGTTTTTAATGCTTTGCTATTTGTTGCTTGGCGATTATCTGAACCCTTAAAATCCAGCAGGGACTGTTTTCCAAATTATCTTTCTGGCTGCAATTAAACTTGGAACCCACGCCTTGAGATTGCTCCTTATGTAAAACACAAGACTCATTTACCTAGTATATTTTAAGTTTAGCTTAGTTTAGAGATACAGCATGGAAACAGGCCCTTCGGCCAACCGAGTCCATGCCGATTATCGATTGCCCATTCACACTAGTTGTAGACAATAAACAATAGGTGCAGGAGTAGGCCATTAGGCCTTTCGAGCCAGCACCGCCATTCAATGTGATCATGGCTGATCACCGACAATCAGTACCCCGTTCCTACCTTCTCCCCATATCCCCTGACTCCGCCATCTTTAAGAGCCCTATCTAGCTCTCTCTTGAAAGTATCCAGAGAACCGGCCTCCACCGCCCTCTGAGGCAGAGAATTCCATAGACTCACCACTCTCTGGGTGAAAAAGTGTTTCCACATCTCCGTTCTAAATGGCTTACCCCTTATTCTTAAACTGTGGTTCTGGACTCCCCCAACATCGGGAACATGTAATGATGTTACTAAGCACCCATTTAAATCCTAATAAATATCACGTAAAATATCATAATGAACAAGCCCTGAAAATCAGCCCAATAGACCGTTTAAGTTAAAGATCAGGATCCTTTAGTTGGTAAAAATTAGCAATGGTGAATAAACTGATTTGGGTTGCTCGGCCTATGTCATCCCACTATATTTTACTTTTTACTTTAGAGTTACAGCGCGGAAGCAGGCCTTTCGACCTACTGAGTTCGTGCCGACCAACATATCACCCGCTACACCAGCACTGCCATACGCGCTGGGGACAATTCAGAAGCCAATTAGCCGACAAACCTGTACAGTGTGGGAGGAAACCAGAGCACCTGGAGATAACCCACACGGTCACAGGGAGAACTTACAAACTCCACACAGACAGCATTTTGCTATTTTCTCATTCACTCCCCACACATTGGGATGTGGGAGAAAGCCGGAGGAACCGGAGAAAACCCATGCGGTCACAGGGAGAATGTATAAACTGCACAGACAGCACCCGTAGTCAGGATCGAACCTGGGTCTTGGGTACTGTTAAGGGGCTGTCCCACTTGGGCGACCTAATTGGCGAGTTTAGAAGAGTTTGAAAAAATGTCGTTGAAGACCTCCTTCGACTATGTTGGAGACCAGCTTCGACTAGCTACGACTAGCTATGACTAACTTCGGGAAAATTGGACACCGAATAGTGGAGAGCGAAGATGACCTCCTTCGATCTCCTTCGACCTCCCTTCGACCTCCCTTCGACTATGATGAAGATTATCTATAACTACCCTCGATTACCTACGACTAACATGCCAACCTACTACCACCTACTACGACTAAACCTACGAGTAAAAAAGTATATCGATTTTTTCCATGGCGACCTTTTTTTACTCGCGGGCATTTTTTAACATATTCAAAAAAACGCTGCGACCTAGGTGAGGCCTCGAGTACGCGGGGACCACTCTCGAGCATGAAGAAGAGTTACGAAGACCTCCTACAACCTTGTGTTGACCATGCTGCGAGTATGAGTCGAGGGCAAACTCGCCAGAACTCGCGGATTAGGTCGCCCAAGTGGGACAGCCCCTTTAGGCAGCAACTCTACCAGCTGCACCACATTTTTGCCAATGATGTCCCATAATATTTTAAAATATATTGAGAAAACATCTCGGAGATCAATAAAGCCAGAGGCAGTAATGCTTCCTTCTTGCTGAGTTGATTTGGAGATCCTTCCTCTCTGATTCTGGTTAGTTCAGTGTGAACATATCCAGGAGCTCAGAGACATCAATGCCCTGAACTGCCCTGAAATACCATCCAACAGAATGAATAGTGCATGGAGCGTAGAACAGTACAGCACAGGAACAGGCCATTTGGCCCACGATATCCATGCTGAACATAATGTAAAGATAAACTAATCTCATACAAACATGTCCCATCCTACCGACATGTTGATGCCCCAACTTCGCTAGTCCCACATAGAAACACTGAAAAATAGGTGCAGGAGCATGGCTGATCATCTAAATTCAGTACCTGCCTGCATTCGGCCCAAATCCCTCTAAACCTCTCATATCTATAAGCTTTTCAGGTAGTCCTTGCTTTCTCCCTCCTTCCCCTCCCCTTCCCAGCTCTCCCACAGCCCACTGTCTCCGCCTCTTCCTTTCTTCTTCCCGGCCCCCCACCCCACCCCCAAATCAGTCTGAAGAAGGGTCTCGACCCGAAACGTCACCTATCCCTTCGCTCCATAGATGCTGCCTCACCCGCCGAGTTTCTCCAGCAATTTTGTCTACCTTCGGTTTTTCCAGCATCTGCGGTTCTTTCTTAAACACTATCTATAAGCTTGAAAGGGTTCAGAAAAGATTTACGAGGATGTTGCCAGGACTAGAGGGTGTGAGCTGGGTGAGTGGGCAAATGTTTGGCAGATGCAGTATAATGTGGATAAATGTGAGGTTATCCATTTTGGTGGCAAAAACAGGAAAGCAGACTATTATCTAAATGGTGGCCGACTAGGAAAAGGGGAGATGCAGCGAAACCTGGGTGTCATGGTACACCAGTCATTGAAAGTGGGCATGCAGGTGCAGCAGGCAGTGAAGAAAGCGAATGGTATGTTAGCTTTCATAGCAAAAGGATTTGAGTATAGGAGCAGGGAGGTTCTACTGCAGTTGTACAGGGTCTTGGTGAGACCACACCTGGAGTATTGCGTACAGTTTTGGTCTCCAAATCTGAGGAAGGACATTATTGCCATAGAGGGAGTGCAGAGAAGGTTCACCAGACTGATTCCTGGGATGTCAGGACTGTCTTATGAAGAAAGACTGGATAGACTTGGTTTATACTCTCTAGAATTTAGGAGATTGAGAGGGGATCTTATAGAAACTTACAAAATTCTTAAGGGGTTGGACAGGCTAGATGCAGGAAGATTGCTCCCGATGTTGGGGAAGTCCAGGACAAGGGGTCACAGCTTAAGGATAAGGGGGAAATCCTTTAAAACCGAGATGAGAAGAACTTTTTTCACACAGAGAATGGTGAATCTCTGGAACTCCCTGCCACAGAGGGTAGTTGAGGCCAGTTCATTGGCTATATTTAAGAGGGAGTTAGATGTGGCCCTTGTGGCTAAGGGGATCAGAGGGTATGGAGAGAAGGCAGGTACGGGATACTGAGTTGGATGATCAGCCATGATCATATTGAATGGCGGTGCAGGCTCGAAGGGCCGAATGGCCTACTCCTGCACCTAATTTCTATGTTTCTATGTTTCTATGAGCTACAGGGAGAGGTTTAGTAGGCTGGGTCTCTATTCCATGGAGCGTGGGAGGATGAGGGGAGATCTTATAGAGGTGTACAAAATCATGAGAGGAATAGATTGGGTAGATGCACAGAGTCTTTTACCCAGAGTAAGGGAATCGAGGACCAGAGGGCATAGGTTCAAGGTGAAGGGGAAAAGATTTAATAGGAATCTGAGGGGTAACGAGATCCTGAGAGCGATGCCTGGTAGGAACACCCATGGCAGTAAGGTTGAGGGGGAGGTCTCTGACAAAGAGCAATCCAACCAAGACCTCAACGGTGGAACAGGCGGAGGACGATGGCTGACCTTCGCAACGGCTGGGAAGGCGGATGAAGGCTGCAGCAGAAAAGGGTCTCCGGTCGTTTTGGACTCCATGCTACTGGATCCTGACTCAGATCTGTCAAGGACCGTGTGGTGGCTGTCTGTGCACCAGTCTCCCCACGTTAAACAAAGTCACGCACAGGCGTCCTCCATATAGGAGCCTGGAGACACCCATGGTCAGCCATGACCGAAGGGGGCCTAAGATCATGTTTACATATTCTATTGTTTTGCTGCATGTAAGAATTTTATTGTTCAGTCTGGGACATACGACGATAAAACACTCTTAACTATCTCTGAAGCTAAAGGGTCTGTCCCACTAAGGCAACCTTATTGGCGAGTTTAGGAGACTCTGCGCTCGCCACAAGCTCGCAGCATGGTCAGCACATGGTCGTAGGTGGTCTCTGGCAAATCTCCTTCATGGTCTAGAGGAGTTCCCGCATAGTGGTCACTGCTCGCGGCCTCAGTTTGGTCGCGGATAATTTTTCAACATGTTGAAAAATTTTCTGCGACCAAAAATTGGTCGGCGTGAAGAAAACCGATACTTTTGACCTCGTAGTGCAGTGGTTGTGGGGTCGCCATGTCGTTGTAGGTAGTCGAGGTAGCCGCGGGTAATCTCCTTCGCTGACCGGGCATTTTAATTGGCTCATTGGGGGAAAAAAACATAGGCATGAGTTTTCTGAACCAAGGAAAACCGACCGGTAATGTTAAATGCCCGCTAAACATCACAGCTGTGTATCTCTGGCTTATTAAAAGTTGTCTGGCTTCTTAAAAGTGTCTCCACTCCTTCTCCCCACTCCCTGCTCTTTTAAAGGACTTACCGTACACTGTGCTAGAGCAGTCTTAACATTCCTGTTCATCGCGGTGTGTGTCTGTATCACCTTGGGGTTGCACCATGTGAATTTCAGACAGCGCCCCCCCCGCTTTCCCTGGCCCCCACCTTTGCGATGTGATTTTGT
Organism: Amblyraja radiata; assembly: GCF_010909765.2. NCBI lineage: Eukaryota > Metazoa > Chordata > Chondrichthyes > Rajiformes > Rajidae > Amblyraja > Amblyraja radiata. Next base: position 107,873,040 of record NC_045960.1, on the reverse strand, counting down.
GTGCGTGTGTGTGCGGGTGTGTGTGTGCCACGCTGAGTGCCCCTGAGCTTGAAGGTCGCAGACAGTTTGCTGAAAAGTCGCGTAAGTGGTACAGGCCCTTAAAATTAATCTCTAATGAAAAACTATGACAGCAATTAAAATGATGTAAACTGGCACCTTCGAGACCATTCAATATGATCATGGCTGATCATCTAAAATCAGTACCCCATTCCTGCTTTTTCCCCATATCCCTTGATTCCTTTAGCCCTAAGAGCTATATCTAACTCTCTCTTGAAAACATCCAGTGAATTGGCCTCCACTGCCTTCTGTGGCAAAGAATTCCACATATTCACAACTCTATGGGTGAAGAAGTTTTTCCTCATCTCGGTCCTAAATGACCTACCCCTTATTCTTAAACTGTGACCCCTGGTTTTGGACTCCCCCAACATCGGGAATATTTTTCCTGCATCTAGCCTGTGCAATCCTTTAAGAATTCTATATGTTTCTGCAAGATCCCGTCTAATCCTTCCAAATTCCAGTGAATACAAGCCCAGTCGACCCATTCTTTCATCATAAGTCAGTCCCGCCACCCCGGGAATTAACCTGGTGAACCTAGGCTGCATTCCTTCAATAGCAATAATGTCTTTCCTCAAATTAGGAGGCCAAAATTGCACACCATACTCCAGGTGCGGTTTCACCAGGGGTATTGAAGGTACAACTGCAGAAGGACCTCCTTGCTCCTAAACTCAAATCCTCTCCCAATGAAGGCCAACATGCCATTAGCTTTCTTCACTGCCTGGGGTGGGAGATTGCAACCTTCACGTGGTCCGCCCTGTTTCGACGAATACAATCAACCTGGCGTGCATAGTCAAATTAGATCAAATAGAACAAGTTGTCCTACAACTTTAGGCTGTGCACGCCAGAAAGACCTTCAGAAGGCTTTCGACAAGGTCCCACATAAGAGATTAGTATACAAACTTAAAGCACACGGTATTGGGGGTTCAGTATTGATGTGGATAGAGAACTGGCTGGCAGACAGGAAGCAAAGAGTAGGAGTAAACAGGTCCTTTTCAGAATGGCAGGCAGTGATTAGTGGGGTACTGCAAGGCTCAGTGCTGGGACCCCAGCTATTTACAATATATATTAATGATTTGGACGAGGGAATTGAAGGCAACATCTCCAAGTTAGCGGATGACACGAAGCTGGGGGGCAGTGTTAGCTGTGAGGAGGATGCTAGGAGGCTGCAAGGTGATGGATAGGTCGGGTGAGTGGGCAAATGTTTGGCAGATGCAGTATAATGTGGATAAATGTGAGGTTATCCACTTTGGTGGCAAAAACAGGAAAGTAGACTTTTATCTGAATGGTGGCCGATTAGGAAAAGGGGAGATGCAACGAGACCTGGGTGTCATGGTACACCAGTCATTGAAAGTAGGCATGCAGGTGCAGCAGGCAGTGAAGAAAGTGAATGGTATGTTAGCATTCATAGCAAAAGGATTTGAGTATAGGAGCAGGGAGGTTCTATTGCAGTTGTACAGGGTCTTGGTGAGACCACACCTGAAGTATTGCGTACAGTTTTAGTCTCCTAATCTGAGGTAAGACATTCTTGCCACAGAGTGAGTACAGAGAGGTTCACCAGACTGATTCCTGGGATGTCAGACCTTTCATATGAAGAAAGACGGGATAAACTCGGCTTGTACTCGCTAGAATTTAGAAGATTGAGGGGGGATCTTATAGAAACTTACAACATTCTTAAGGGGTTGGACAGGCTAGATGCAGGAAGATTGTTCCTGATGTTGGGGAAGTCCAGAACAAGGGGTCACAGTTTGAGGATAAGGGGGAAATCTTTTAGAACTAAGATGAGAAAAAAAAAATTCACACAAAGAGTGGTGAATCTCTGGAATTCTCTGCCACAGAAAGTAGTTGAGGCCAGTTTATTGGCTATATTTAAGAGGGAGTTAGATGTGGCCCTTGTGGCTAAAGGGATCAGGGGGTATGGAAAGAAGGCAGGTACAGTATGTTGATTTGGATGATCAGCCATGATCATATTGAATGGCAGTGCAGGTTCGAAGGGCCGAATGGCCTATTCCTGCACCTATTTTCTATGTTTCTATGCCATACACAAGAAGAAGACTGCCTGCTGTACCTGCATGCTTACTTTCAGTGATTGATGCACAAGCACACCCAGGTCTTGTGGCAATGGCTACCCTCTTACATTGGCTACCCTCCGGTCCACAGGAACTGAACCAGAGTCGAGAGAACATTGGAAAATGATCACCGATGCATTCACGATTTGTAGGGCCACGTTCACTGGGATGCAGACCATCCGGCCCTGGGGGATTTATCTGCCTTCAGTCCCAACAGTTTACCTAACACCATTTCCTGGCAACTCCCCTTTGCCGAGACAAAGCTATTTGGCTGAGGGTGGAATTGTGGTGGAAAGGATGTGGAACTTGTCCTCAGTTACAGATGCTCCCCGACTTACATATGCATGATGTCCCGTGGCCCTTGTGTAAATCGGGATGTTACACAAGTCAGAAACAGAAGGGCTACTGCGCAGTGTAAAATTACTATTCAATGCAGAGACCACAGTGGGAGGTCAGACGTGGAGACCATGGGGTGGGGGGGGGGAGATCCGATACGGAGGGAGCTCCTACGCGACGACCACGGGGGAACTGGGAAGCAGAGGCCATGGGGGAGCTCCGATGTGACCACCTGAACGCCAGTGGGACAAAAAAATTGCGTATGTAAGTGCAAGTTTACTTAAGTCATCTATTACCTAAGTTTAGTTTAGTTTAGTTAATTGTCACATGCATCAAGGTACAGTTAAAAGCTTTTTGTTGCGTGCTAACCAGTCAGTGGAAATACAATTGAGCCGTCCACAGTGTATAGATGCATGATAAAAGGGATAAGATTTATTGCAATATAAAGTCCAGTAATGTTCGATTAAAGATTGACCGAGGGTCTCCTATGAGGTAGATGGGAGGTCAAGTGGTGGAGTGCCTGTATTCTTTGTTGCACTGATGTTCCGGTGAGTAATCTCTGGTGAGCTTTAATGCAATAAAGTAATCATGACCTCTGGTTTATTAACAAAGCAAGCAAACAATCCAGTCCCTGTGGTTATTCCCTGATTGATGTTAATGAGAGTTGGCAAACTGAGCCAAATCCAATTAAAAGTTATCCATCAGCAACTAAGTACATTCCAATTACATCAGGACTAGTTTCTAAATGTGATAACAAGCAACCGCAGACGCTGGTTTCTGCCATTGATGGACATGTCAAGTCAAGTTGAGTTTATTGTCACAAGGATGGTGAGGTACAGGTGCAATGAAAAATCCTGCTTGCAGCTGCATCTCAGGCACACAGACACAGACAAACACACAAGAACAAATTGTAAATAAATTATACAGAAACCACATAACATTTCTAAAAGAATGAAGACTCCAAAAAACAAGATGTTGGGGATGATTGATGCTTGAAGGTGCAGAAACTGGTGAAACGTCTCCTACTCCTATTCTAACAATATGAGAGAGAGAGAGAGAGAGGGAGAGAGAGAGGGAGAGGGAGATAGATAGATCGATCGATCGATCTATTTATATAGATTAAAAAAAGCCAAAAAAACCAGTTCTCACAGAGAGCCTTTTTCCAGCAGCTTCCAGTGATGATGTGTGTCCTAAAGTGTTTTTAGTGTGTCCAAATGTGTGTTTTTGGTGTCTCTCTGTGTGTCTTGTGTGTGGGGGAGGGGGGGGGGGGGGGGGGGGGGAAAACCGTTTCGGTCGCCTCCTCTATGGAGGCGACTTTTTCCATGTCGCCTTCCCCGACTTTTTCCATTTAGGCCTAACATCAAGGATCAGTGCGGCCTTTCACGGAGACGTGCCCGGGGCTTCAGCGGCGGCGCAGCGTGGACTCTCATCGTGGAGCGGCGATGGCCCGCGGCCCGCGGCAGCCTGAAGCCAGAGTCTGCAAAGCTCCAGCTGGCGCGGCGTCCGCTGCCTGGGATCCCTCGTTGGGGACCCGGGGGAAGAAGAAGCTCCGACCGCTGGCACGGCGGGGACTTACCATCAGGAGCCGGGGACCCCTGGAGAAGAGCTCTGACCGCTGGCCCTGCGGTCTGCGGTGCTTCCGGCTGCAGTGCGGCGGGAACTTTAAATCTTCAACTGCCAGTCTGTGGCCTACACCAACCTGAAGCCGCGGTCTCCGGTGGGGAGGCACCGTTTCAGGACTTACCTGGACTTTGCCTTGTCTACACACCTGGACACCCGCAGCGGCGGCTGCGGAGGGTTGAGGTCCTGACCACGGAGGAAAATGGAGGAGGACTGGCCAAATTTTTTGTGCCTTCCACCACAGTGATGAATGCTGTGGTGGATGTTTGTGTTAAATGTTTATTGTGTATTTGTGTGTTTTTTCATTGTACCGCTGCTGGCAAATTCATTTCACCTGCACGTTATGTGCAAATGACGAATAAAACTGATAATGATTGATTGATATTGATGTCGCAATGCCACCCACAGTGCACAATCACAATGGGCTCTCAAGCTGCCGAGTGCCACACTCCACCCGCACCCCCCCCCAGGTTACTCATGATTAAAGTGTCAAAAAAAGCCAAAACCACCTTTTAAAACACCAGCTTCCAGTGACGTCACAATGCACCCCCCCCCCCCCCCCCAACGATGACATCAGGGGGCCTCATTTCAAAAACAGCTTCATCAGCTCCACATCGGTCGATTCTGCACTGAGGTCGACTCAACATCGACTTCTGCAACACTTGATTCTGACTGCTTCATTTTCGTCATCTTTAAAGATAAGATTTATTTTAAAACACCTAGCCCCCCTGCTCAGTCGGATCAGCCCGCCTCGCTTTTATTCAGGCCCCGCTCGGTCGACTTGGCCCGCCTTGCTTTTATTCACTTTCTCGGCCCCGCTCGCGTTGGGGGTACAGGTTACGTTGGGGGAATGGGTGATTGGCTCTGGGGGGGCACCTGTGTCTGGGGTGAGCGCCGACGCCGTGTTCTGGGACCAGCCCTCCCATGTGACGCCGCGCAATCCCCCTCCCCCCGCATTGGGGGACAGGACCCAACGGGTCCCACTTGGTCTAGTATGCCTATAAAAGTCTCATCTTGTCTGTCTGTATGTGTGTTATTTGTTTTGTATCTTCCTCAAAACGCTACGTGATAGCTCTTAAATCTTTACATATTCTGAATCACATTTTTGCCTTCCACGCCGTAATCAGTTTAAGATTTTATCCTATATTTCTCAAGTTATTGATGATTAAAGTTTGGAAGTGAGAGAGAGATAGAGAGAGAAAGAGAGAGAGGGGGAGAGAGAGAGACGGGGAGAGAGAGAGAGAGATAGGGGAGAGAGAGAAAGGGGGAGAGAGAGAATGAGAGGGAGTGGGAGTTGGAGTTGCACAGGTCTGGTTCATGAGCTCGCCGGTCTCCTGATTTTCTGCGGCGAGGTAGAGACTGTGTTCCACGTGTATATGGAGTGTGTGAGGTTGCTGCCCCTGTACGAATATCTGAAGGGGCTGCTCCTCATGTTCTGGTTGCATTTTAGTCCCACGATCCAGGTGTTTGGGCACAAGGCAGGAAGTGGGGAGGGCCGATCAGGGGCAATTGATATTGCAATTGAAACTGCTGCGGCAGGCAGGGGAAGTGCAATTGGAATGTTTTTTAAAGTCCAGTGCTGAGGGAGGCAGGGGAGTGCTGGAATCTTACGTTCGGGAACGGGTTCAGTTGTGGAACCACGCCTCCCGTGGCTGCTATGGGTTAGTGGTGCAATATTGCGTTGGGGGACCAGGCCTCCCGTGTGACAGAGACCCAACGGCTCGCTGGGTTGCGTTGGGGGAACGGGTTATGTTGGGGGAACGGGTGATTGGCTCTGGGGGGCGCCTGTCACCGGGGTGAGCGCTGACTCCCGCGTTTGGGGACCAGCCCTCCCGTGACGCTGCGCCTCCCCGCCCTGCTACATTGAGGGATGGGACCCAACGGGTCCCACTTGGTCTAGTGTATAATAAAGATAAAATAGGAATTACCAAATGGTGGTTGCTGAATGTCCATGTTTAATTACCCTTGTTTTGCAGAAAGCAGCCTCAGCCAATGCAGTTCAGATTCTTCCATTCATCATCAAAGAAATGGGTGGCACAATGGCGGAGCTGGTAGAGTTGCTGCCTGACGGCACCAGAGACCCGTTCGATCCTGACTTGAGGTGCTGTCCGTGTGTAGTTTTCACGTTCCACCTGTGTGGGGTTCCTTTCTCCAGGTGCTCTGGTCTCTATCGAAAACAGCGGCTTTTTAGCCATCTTCAGATGTATTGCTGTGTAATCTGTTTCTGAAATTGTCCCTGGTGTGTACGGAGCGGATGAGAAAATGGCTTTTTATTACACTGCATCCTTCAATTCAATCAATTTTGAGATTTGTGTTTTAGACTAGACTGTTCATCAATGTAGATGAGACTTTATTTGACTGGAATTCCCATGGTTAAATGAGTGATGGACGGCCTGGATTCGGTGGGCCGATGGGCCTGCTTCCTTGATGTAAGTACAGTGGCTTGCAAAAGTTTTCATACCCCTTGGACTTTTCCACATTTTGTCATGTTACAACCACAAACGTAAATGTATTTTATTGGGATTTTATGTGATAGACCAACACAAAGTGGTGCATAATTGTGAAGTGGAAGGAAAATGATACATGGTTTTCAATTTTTTTTACAAATAAAAAACTGAAAAGTGTGGCGTACAAAGGTATTCAGCCTCCCCTGAGTCAATACTTTGTAGAACCACCTTTTGCTGCAATTACAGCTGCAAGTGTTTTGGGGTATGTCTCTACCAGCTTTGCACATCTAGAGACTGAAATTTTTGCCCATTCTTCTTTGCAAAATAGCTCAAGCTCAGTCAGATTGGACGGCGAGCATCTGTGAACAGCAATTTTCAAGTCTTGCCAGAGATGCTCAATTGGATTTAGGTCTGGACTTTGACTGGGCCATTCTAACACATGAATATGCTTTGATCTAAACCATTCCATTGTAGCTCTGGCTGTATGTTTAGGGTCGTTGTCCTGCTGGAAGGTGAACCTCCGCCCCAGTCTCAAGTCTTTTGCAGACTCTAACAGGTTTTCTTCCAAGATTGCCCTGTATTTAGCTCCATCCATCTTCCCATTAACTCTGACCAGCTTCCCTGTCCCTGCTGAAGAAAAGCATCCCCACAGCATGATGCTGCCACCACGTTTCACAGTGGGGATGGTGTGTTCAGGGTGATGTGCAGTGTTAGTTTTCCGCCACACATAGCATTTTGCATTTAGACCACAAACTTCAATTTTGGTCTCATCTGACCAGAGCACCTTCCTCCACATGTTTGCTGTGTCCCCCACATGGCTTGTGGCAAACTGCAAACGGGACTTCTTATGGCTTTTTTTCAACAATGGCTTTCTTCTTGCCACTCTTCCATAAAGGCCCGATTTGTGGAGTGCACGACTAATAGTTGTCCTGTGGACAGATTCTCCCACCTGAGCTGTGGATCTCTGCAGCTCCTCCAGAGTTACCATGGGCCTATTGGCTGCTTCTCTGATCAATGCTCTCCTTGCCCGGCCTGTCAGTTTAGGTGGACGGCCATGTCTTGGTAGGTTTGCAGTTGTGCCATACTCTTTCCATTTTTGGATGATGGATTGAACAGTGCTCCGTGAGATGTTCAAAGCTTGGGATATTTTTTTATAACCTAACCCTGCTTTAAACTTCTCCACAACTTTATCCCTGACCTGTCTGGTGTGTTCCTTGGGCTTCTTGATGCTGTTTGTTCACTAATGTTCTCTAACAAACCTCTGAGGCCTTCACAGAACAGCTGTATTTATACTGAGATTAGATTACACACAAGTGGACTCTATTTACTAATTAGGTAACTACTGAAGGCAATTGGTTGCAGTGGATTTTATTTAGGGGTATCAGAGTAAAGGGGGCTGAATACTTTTGCACGCCACACTTTTCAGTTTTTTATTTGTAAAAAAATTTGAAAACCATGTATCATTTTCCTTCCACTTCACAATTATGCGCCACTTTGTGTTGGTCTATCACATAAAATCCCAATACAATACATTTACGTTTGTGGTTGTAATGTGACAAAATGTGGAAAAGTTCAAGGGGTATGAATACTTTTGCAAGCCACTGTATGTATCAATCAATCATAGTTGAGTTTAGTTACCGAGGTACAGTGAAAAACTTTTGTTGTGTGCTAACTGGACAGCGGAAAGGCAATACATGATTACAATCAATCCATTTACCGATACATGGTAAGGGAATAACGTTTAGTGCAAGGTAGAAAGTAGCGAAGTCTGATCAACGATAGTCCGAGGGTTACCAATGAAGTAGATAGTAGTACAGACTGCTCCCTAGTTGTAGTAGTCCTGGTGGTTGGTTGATGATGAGCTGCCAAGAACAAAGAGGGACCCGGTGTGGTCCGGGGGAGGTGGTGGTAGAAGGAAGAGGGACCATTGGGACCATATTGAAGAGTTTAAGAAAGAACTGCAGATGCGGGAAAAATCGAAGGTGGACAAAAAATGCTGGAGAAACTCAGCGGGTGAGGCAGCATCTATGATCTATGGAGAGAAGGAATTGGCAACGTTTCAGGTCGAGACCCTTCCTCAGAGTGATGTCAGGAGCGGGGGGAGGACAGGAAAAAGTAGGTGGAGACAGGACTTGGGAGATAACTGGGAAGGGGGAGGGGAAGGAGGAATTCTTTTCCAACATTGTCTGTGCCCTATACGTGGCGACTCTTTGCATACATGTGTATTGTATGCAAAATAAAGAATTTCATTATACCAAGTACATGTGACAATAAAGTATCAATCAATCAAAATGCTAGAAACAACTACTTGTTACTTTGAATTTCCACGATGTTAGCTCATGGGTCTGCTCCCCCAACGCACCCCGTGTGGGGGTCAGAGTCTGAATCACCCCGGTGTGGGGGTCAGTGACTCTGGGTGCATGGAGGGACTGGACTGTCCCCAACTCTGCTGCAGCTGGTGGGTACGTTGCCGGGTTTGTGTCCCCTACCAACAGTGCAGCCGCACAGGGGAAGACGGGGCGGAAGACGGCCGGACAGCGCTGACACTGGGGGGAGAGTGGGGGCTGTCCCGAGGGATCCGCTCCTTCCACCGCTTCCACCGGGTGTCTGAGTGTCCCTTGGTGCTCGGGTACAGAGCGCTCAGTCACCCTCCAGCCCAGAGCAGTCATGGGCCAGGATTTACCCTTAATCCACCGGCACGCTGCTCTTTCGCAAGTCAGTCACGAAAAACATTTGTATCTTCTCTCTGTCCGTGAGCAGCAGTGATGTTTGCTGTTTTTACCAGGTAAGAACGTACATGTTGTGTGTGTTGTACTCCAGAAGGCTTGAGCGACTCCGTGCGACTCCAAAGCCCTTTGGCTTTATGACCTTCCGTGCAACCCCCCTATTTAAATGCGGCCCACCCCTGACGTCCCTCGAAGCTGTTGCCCCCCCCCCCCCCCCCCGCCCCCGCTGTTGCGGGGCATTGTGCCGACACTTTGTAAGCGGGTTGAAATATTTTCTGTTTAAAAACTTGGTTTTGGGTATTTTTAAAACCGTGTAACTTGTGAAATATAGAATGAAATGTGAAGTGAAGCAGTTTATTTTATCGATGGGGTTAATGTGATTAAAATTGTGTGAACATTTCACAGACGACACACACACGTATACATACATACATACATACAAGATGAGACTTTTAATAGTACAGAGTAGCAATGGGACACAAAAGTTGCCAGTGAATTCCCTGAAGAAACAGAAATTGTGGCCATCAATCTTTCTTCGTGTTCGGAAAGGATTTTTCTTCAGAGTGCAAGCATCCCATTCACAGGTATGTGTAGGAAGGAACTGCAGATGCTGGTGTAAACCGAAGATAGACACATAAAGGTGGAGTAACTCAGCGGGCCAGGCAGCATCTCAGGAGGAAAGGAATAGGTGACATTTCGGGTTGAGACCCTTCTTCAGAGACTCTTGAGAGGGGTCTTGAATCAAAACATCACCTCATCCTTTGCTGAAGAAAGGTCTCAAACCAAATCGTCACCTATTCCTTTTCTCCAGAGCCGCTGAGGTACTCCAGCTTTTTGTAGGTTAACCTATGACGAGCCTATCAATTCATAGGGACAGGCTGGAAGGCAAAGTCCAGGAAGCAGGGCAGGCCTGTCAGTGAAAAAAGTTGGTATGTGTTTTTTCACAATGCATGATGTAATGTTATGAAGTTACTGACATTTTCCAACTTCTTCCCTGGCATTCCCTGTGAGATGGAATATAATTGAATCATGCATTGCAGAGCCAGGTTTTGAGCACAATGGTCTCTTTTATATTCCTTTTATTTCTAGGTAGGTTCCAGTTTATGAACTGGATAGAGATATCTCACTCAGTCCAGATGAAGAGTGACCACTTGCCTCACTTTCTAGAATGGAATCATTTCACAATATCTGTTCCTTTGCCCATTTCCTCATTTGTTAACAATGTTTTCCATCTTGTAAGCCCCTACTCTGAGGAATTCTCCTTTTAAGCTGCTTTCTTTCCTTTCAAATTCACATATATTGTCACATGCACCAGTTAAGGTACAGTGATATTGGAGTTACCATGCAGCCACACTATTAAAAGAACACAACACAATTAAAAGAACAAAATAACTTAACATAAGTTTAGTTTTAGTTTTAGAGATACAGGGCAGAAAGAGGCCCCTCGGTACATGGGTCAGCGATCCCCGCACACAGTGGCGGACTGGCCAGGGTGTCAGCTTGCCCGATGGCAAGTGGGCCCCTGATGAAGTGGGACCCCTATATCAAGTGGGCCCCTGATGAAGTGGTCCTCCTTTGTCTCCGGCAACCAATATTTTTAGACCCAGTCCGCCACTGCCCGCACTCTAGTTCTATCCTAAATACGAGGGGCAATTTACAATTTACAGAAGCCAACAAACCTGTATGTGGGAGGAAACCGGAGCATCCGGAGAAAACCCACCTGGTCACAGGAAGAACATACAAACTCTGTACAGACAGTGGCAGTAGTAAGGATTGAACCCAGATCTCTGGCACTGTGAGGCAACAACACTACAGCTGCGCCACTGTGCCAGCTCTTGTTATAATGTCATAAGGACATAAGGCAGGGGTCGGCAACCTTGTTCTGCATAGGGGCCAGGACCCATGTCTGTGAGTGGATGGCTGCCACATCTATCGCCATTGTTAATAAATGAAGGTAATAATACATCTATATTACTAAAAGTCTGACCTTGACCACTTCCTGTTGTTCTGTATATTGATTTTAGAAAAAACGCTGCCACTTACGGCTGTGATTTTCGGCCATCTTACTCAGAGTCCTCCTCCGCTGCGCAGGACAAGAGGATTTTTCTCATCGATGAAAAATAAGTTATTAGTGTTTTAAAAATGTTGAGATTCTCTCCTGTCAATCATGCCATGAAGGCCATGCCCCTTCTGGCGGGAGGGACTATAAAACCCAGAAGTGCGGGCGTGGCTCAGTCTCTGCAAGATGGAGGAGGGAGAGGTCACGAATCGCTGTCTTTAGTGGCCTTGCACCCTTTTTGAAATGGTATGAAACTGCACTTGAATTTGGTGGCCTTGCCACCCTGCTTGAAGTGGTATTAAACTGCACTTGAATTTGGTGGCCTTGCACCCTGCTTGAAGTGGTATGAAACTGCACTTGAATTGGTGACCTTGCACCCTGCTTGAAATGGAATTTCAAGGAATAGCCGTGAGTCAACTGCGAGCCCACCAGCCGTGAGTGAGCTGCCAGCACAACAGGCTTGAGTGACTGAGCCGCCAGCCCAAGAATCCATTCGGCCCACAATGTCCATACTAGCCCTCTGGAAACCAGTCCATTCAGCCCACAACACCCATACTAGCACTCCAGAAAGCCCCCCCCCCCCCCCACTGGCCACCAATATTGAAATTGGTGGAGAGTTGGAATATTGCATTGGGGGACCAGCTCTCCCGTGTGATGCTGGGTCCCACTTAGCAATATTTTGTCTACTGCATACATATATGTGTATATTGAACTGAACTGTTCTGCATTTAAGCTTACAATATTCTGTTTTGCTGCAGCAAGCAAGGTTTCATTGTCCTATCTGGGACATATGACAATAAACTCTCTTGACTTGACTTGACTACTGAACAAAGTGAACTGAACAAAGTCCAGAACAAAGTTAGTTTGAGACACTGGTATTGAAACTACCCTCACCCCTCTCCGTCAGTCTGTTTGTCTGTCTCATAGCAGTTAGTGTGACACTTGTTGTTTTACACTCGATAGTCTCTCAATATCAGGTGACAGGTTGGAAGAGGCCAGATGCAAGATGCCATCTAAATGGGCATCAGTCAGTCGGTTTCTTAATTTACTCTTCGTGTATTTCATTTTTGAGAAGAGTTGCTCACACATGTAAGTACTGCCGAACATTGATGTCATTTTTTTTGCGTGATCTACTAAGTTGGTATACCTACCAGTTTCATGGAGATATTTCTTGTAGAACTCTAGTAGAGATATGTCCGTTGCATTAAATTTAGTTCTTAATACATCGCTGCACTGCATCTCAATAAGTTCCATTTGAACATTTTCTGGTGCATTGTCGATGTCCACGTCAAATGGAGTGGCAAACAGCCTGAATTCGCTTGTGTGTGAGCGAATGTCAGCGAAACGTGAAGAAAACTCAGTTTTCAAGTCACGTATCACAGTCACAAATGTGTTGGTGTCTGTCGGTTGGGTCTCCTGGAGTTTGGGGAAATGAGCGTAGCATGATTTCTCAAGCTGGCATTCCCACAGTCGTAGTTTTGTTTCGAAGGCGACGATGTGTCCACACATATCATGTACGAGTTGATTTCTTCCCTGAAGTTGCGAGTTGAGGTTGTTTAAATGAGCTGTTAAATCTACCAGAAATGCTAGACTCGAAAGCCATTTAGGATCGCGAAATTCTGAGGCACTCACATTTTTACCTTCGAGGAATGTTGCTATTTCTTCCCGAAGAGCGTATACTTTTTCTAACATTGCACCTCGACTGAGCAACCGAACGTCGCAGAAATAGAGCAGGTCTCCATACTGGGCCTCTGCTTCCGAGAAAAGTTGTTGAAACTGACGGTGGTTTAGTCCCCGTGACAATAGCAGGTTTACTGCTCTTACCACTACCTCCATCACATCCTTCACATTTGAAGACTTGGCGAACAGTGCTTCATGGTGGATTAGGCAGTGCATTTTTTTAAACTCGTGGTTAATTTCAAGGCCTTCCATGTGGCTTTGAAGCATAGCCACAGCACCTTTTTTTTCTCTAACCATTGCTGGCGTTCCATCAGTTGCTACGCATACTAACTTAGATAGATCCAGCTCCATGTCTGTGGTACACTTGAGCAATGCCACAAGAATATCTACTCCTATGGCAGCACCCTTCATGTGTACCAGTTGAACAAACTCCTCAACAGTGTCAAAATCTGAAGTTACTCCACGTACAAACACTGCAAGCTGAGCGGTGTTTTTGGTATCTGTACTCTGATCGAGGGCTATTGAGAAGAACTGGAAATTTCTGCAATAGTCCTTCAAACAGCTTTTCACATCTGCTGACATTTCTTCTATTCGTCGTGCAACTGTTCTTGCAGAGAGATTGACATTTGAAAATGAAACCTTTTTCTCGGGACACAGAATTTCCACAACTGCCATCAAACATTCTTTCACAAAATCTCCGTCAGTGACGGGCTTCATATTTTCTGCTATCAACTTAGAAACCGCGTAGCTAGCAAGCGTGTTCCTCTCTGATTCCACACCTTGTTTCTTCAACATCTGATTTGCCAGGCTCCATTTAAGGTTATGAACTTCATGCTTCCTTGCTTGCCCAATAATTTCACTGAATTTTGGATGTTTTGTTACATAGTGCCGCCTGATGTTGAACTCCTTGTTCACACTAACACTTGCGTGGCAGATAAGGCATGTGGGCGTGCCGAAGTGCTGTATAAAGAAGTACTTTTCTGTCCAAATGCCCTGGAAGATTCGGCACTCAGCATCCACCTTCCTGCGTTTTGTAGCCATTGGGGTTTGCTAAGGAAAAAAAAAAGCAAATATTGATAATAGTATAACTAATATTGATTTATCACTCAACACTCACCCATATCTGCGGAATCAAAAAAGGCAAGAGCACCAGAGGATGAGGAGAACGTACAGACGCGCCAATCAAGTGAATTATTGAGAAACACGCCACTCTTATATATTTTGAGCGGCTGATGCACACGAGCCTGGTGCAACTGATGAAACACGGCTGATGCAACTAATAAAAAGCACCACTGATAAGCACCACTGATTATCAAATATATTAGCATTCTAAATGTTTATTTTTTATTTCTTTTGTTTTGGTTATTTCTTTGTGTTTAATATATATATATACGTATGTAGACATATATCAGGGCTCGAAATTAACGGTTGCCCGGGTGCCAATTGCCACCTAAAGTCCCGTCGGGCAACCTAAAAGCTGTGCCATTTTGCCCGGCCAAGCACCCGGGATACCTGCCGTTCAACTCTGAACGGGCCCCCCTCTCTATCTCTCTTTGTCACTCTCCGTCTCCGCCCACCATCCGTGTCCGGGTCTCCTGGCTCCGCTTTCTGGCCGCTCATCATCTGCCGGCACGGCTGGCCGCCTTGCACATGCGCACAACCATGGCCAACACATCATCAGCCACCCTGCACATGGGCACTGCCATGGCAACTGGTCGGCACCAAGCACTTTCTCCCTCCCTTTGCATTGTGGGAGATCTGGCGGCCATTGCCGCCTCGCCGCGACCGCTGAAAACCAACGCAGAATTACTCCCTGGAGCTGGAGTAACTCCCTGGAGTTCAGGGAGCAAGAGTTACTCCAAAAATATTTCAAATGGAATTTAAACTGGAGGCGATGAAGGGTCCACCACCAAACTCCAAAATCTGAACAATAACAGCCTATTTCACTTTATCTGTTTATTTATTGTGTATATGGTCTATGGTATAGAGACACACTGAACTTTTATCTCCTGTTCTGTATTATGATTACATATTCTGTTGTGCTGCAGCAAGCAATACAATACAATACAATACAATTCAATTTATTGTCATTTGGACCCCTTGAGGTCCAAACGAAATGCCGTTTCTGCAGCCATACATTACAAACAAATAGACCCAAGACACAACATAATTTACATAAACATCCATCACATTGCTGTGATGGAAGGCCAAAAAAACTTCTCTCTCCACTGCACTCCCCCCCCCGATGTCAGAGTCAAAGTCAAAGCCCCCGGCGGGCGATGGCGAATTGTCCCGTGGCCATTAAACCACGCCGGGTAATACAAGCTCGCGCACCGGGTTCTAGATGTTAGAGCCCCCGGCGCGCGCCCGCAGTCCGCAGCCATTCCAAGCCGCGCGGGGCGATGCTGTAGGCCCCGCTCCAGGAGCTCTTCAACCCCGCAACTCGGGCGGGAGAGGTCGCCGTAGCGGAAGCCCCGAAAAGCGGTCTCCCTCCAGGGACCCGCGGGCTCCCGGTGCCGTCCGCCAAACCCGCAGTTGCAGCCACCGAATCTCCGGGGGTCGGGTCGCAGCAGCATCCACCACAGCTCCACCCGCTCTGGACTCGGCCAGCTCCGCGACGGTGAGGTAGGTTCGGCACTGGAGTCCCCGGTTTTCCTGTTGGAGGCCGCTCCTCATTGCAGCCCCAACGACAACGGAGACCCGACAAAGAAAAGGTCGGGTCTCCCGTGCAGGGAGAGATTTAAAAGTTTCCCCCTCCCCCCCACACCACCCCCACCCCCCCACACACATACCCCAACAAAAATAACAAAAACTACATTAAAACATAGACATAAAATAATAAAAACGCAGACGGACTGCAGAGGCCGCTGCTGGCGAGTGCCGCGCCGCCTACAAGAATTTCATTGTCCTATCTGGGACACATGACAATAAAACTCTCTTGACTCTTGACTTGGATTTAAGCAAAAAAGGGTTCTAGGGAAAAAAGAGCTACCTTAAATTTAGTTGCGTCTGGTTGGGTAACTATGGTAGGGTGAAGACAATTCCATGCTTTAATTAATAATAATAATAATAATGTCTTTATTTATATAGCACATTTTTAGTCAACTTGCATTGACCCCAAAGTGCTTCACACAATTACTTCCATACAGACAGGCAAAGGTGGGTGAAGTGTCTTGCCCAAGGACACACACAGGCAAAGGTGGGTGAAGTGTCTTGCCCAAGGACACAACGACAGTATGCACTCCAAGCGGGATTCGAACCAGCTACCTTCCGGTTGCCAGCCGAACACTTAGCCCATTGTGCCATCTGTCGTCCACAATTGTGCGGGGGAACTCCATGGAGCAGCCAGCATCCATGGATAGAAGAAATTGGGTGACGATTTGGGTAGAGGTCCTTCTTTAGACTCCCTCTGGTTTTAGTGTTTTTAGTTTAATTTAAAGATACAGCGTGGAAACCGGCCCTTCGGCTCACCGACCACACTAGTTCTATCCCACACATTAGCGACGCAAGTCAAGAGTGTTTTATTCTCTCACGTCCCAGTTAGAACAATGAAATCCTTACTTGCAGCAGCACAACAGCATATGTAAACATGGTACTCTGTAAACAATGTTATAAACGAGAAAACAAAACAGTGTTCTATCGTGTGTGTAGGAAGGAACTATAGATGCTGGTTTAAACTGAAGATAGACACAAAAAGCTGGAGTAACAACAGGTCAGCCAGAATCTCTGGACAAAAGGAAAATATTACGTTTTGGGTTGGGTCTGAACAAGGTTCCTGCACACCTTTGGAATGTGGAAGGAAACAAGAGGACCCGGAGAAAACTCATGCGATCAAAGGAAAAAGGAGCAAACTCCATACAGACAGCACCCATATTCAGGATCAATCTAGCACTTTTAGGCAGCAACTTTATGGCCAATGTACTGCCCCTTAGTCTTGAACTGAATTAATACATACAGTAGCTGTAAAGGGGACATAGCATCACTTAGAGATTTAAGACTGAAAATGTTTAATGTGTGTAAAGGCCTGCTACACTGCTACAAGTAAGAATTTCACTGTTCTGTTGTTGGAACTTATGACAATGAAACACTCTTGGTTTGATTGGTCAGGCCGCATTTGAGATATTGTGAGCAATTTTGGGCAACATATCTGAGGAAGGATGTGCTGGCTCTGGAGAGGATCCAGGGGAGGTTTACAAGAATGATCCCCAAAATGAGTAGGTTAACCTATGATAAGCGTTTGTCGGCACTGGGCCTGTACTCGATGGAGTTTAGAATGAGTGGGGACCTCCTTTAAAACCTAGCAGTGAAAGGCTTGGATAGAGTGGATGTGGAGAGAATGTTTCCACTCGTGGGAGAGTCTAGGACTAGAGGTCATGGCCTTAGAATCAAAGGATATTCGTTTAGGAAGGAGATGAGGAGAAATTTATTTAGTCAGAGGGTGGTGCATCTGTGAAATTCTTTGCCACAGAAGGTTGCAATATTCAGGAGGGATAGACAGAAAGGAAAAGGAGGTGGGGTAGTGTTGCTGGTTAGAGAGGAGATTAACGCAATAGAAAGGAAGGACATTAGCTTGGAGGATGTGGAATCGATATGGGTAGAGCTGCGAAACACTAAAGGGCAGAAAACGCTAGTGGGAGTTGCGTACTGGCCACCTAACAGTGGTAGTGGAGTTGGGGATGGCATCAAACAGGAAATTAGAAATGCGTGCAACAAAAGTAAAACAATTATAATGGGTGACTTCAATCTACATATAGATTGGGTGAATCAAATTGGCAGGGGTGCTGAGGAAGAGGATTTCTTGGAATGTATGCGGGATAGTTTTCTAAACCAACATGTAGAGGAACCAACGAGAAAGCAGGCTATTCTAGACTGGGTATTGAATAATGAGGAAGGGTTAGTTAGCAGTCTTGTTGTGCGTGGCCCCTTGGGCAAGAGTGACCATAATATGGTTGAGTTCTTTATTAGGATGGAGAGTGACATTGTTAATTCAGAAACAAGGGTCCTGAACTTAAAGAAATGTGACTTTGAGGGTATGAGACGTGAATTGGCCAAGATAGACTGGCAAATGATTCTTAAAGGGTTGACGGTGGATATGCAATGGAAGGCATTTAAAAACTGCATGGATGAAGTAATAATAATAATAATGGATGGGATTTATATAGCGCCTTTCTAATACACAAGGCGCTTTACATCGCATTATTCATTCACTCCTCAGTCACACTCGGTGGTGGTAAGCTACTTCTGTAGCCACAGCTGCCCTGGGGCAGACTGACGGAAGCGTGGCTGCCAATCTGCGCCTACGGCCCCTCCGACCACCACCAATCACTCACACACATTCACACACAGGCAAAGGTGGGTGAAGTGTCTTGCCCAAGGACACAACGACAGTATGCACTCCAAGCGGGATTCGAACCGGCTACCTTCCGGTTGCCAGCCGAACACTTAGCCCATTGTGCCATCTGTCGTCCCAACAACAAGTTCATCACAGTTTGGCAAAAGAATAAATCAGGGAAGGTAGTGCATCCGTGGATAACAAGGGAAATCAGGGATAGTATCAAAACAAAAGATGAAGCGTACAAATTAGCCAGAACAAGCAGCCTACCAGAGGACTGGAGAGGAGGACAAAGGGCTTAATTAGGAAAGAGAAAATAGATTATGAAAGAAAACTGGCAGGGAACATAAAAACTGACTGCAAAGGTTTTTATAGATATGTGAAGAGGAAAAGATTAGTTAAAACAAATGTAGGTCCCTTGCAGTCAGAAACAGGTGAATTGATCATGGGGAACAAGGACATGGCAGACCAATTGAATAACTACTTTGGTTCTGTCTTCACTAAAGAAGACATAAATAATCTGCCGGAAATAGCAAGGGACTGGGGGTTAAATGAGATGGAGGAACTGAGTGAAATCCAGGTTAGCCGGGAAGTGGTGTTAGGTAAATTGAATGGATTAAAGGCCGATAAATCCCCAGGGCCAGATAAGTTGCATCCCAGAGTACTTAAGGAAGTAGCCGCAGAAATAGTGGATGCATTAGTGATAATTTTTTTAAACTCTTTAGATTCTGGAGTAGTTTGTGAGGACTGGAGGGTAGCTAATGTAACCCCACTTTTTAAAAAGGGAGTGAGAGAGAAAACGGGGAATTACAGACCAGTTAGTCTAACATCGGTGGTGGGGAAAATTCTGGAGACATTTATTAAAGATGGGATAGCAGCACATTTGGAAAGTGGTGAATTCATTGGACAAAGTCAGCATGGATTTATGAAAGGTAAATCATGTCTGACGAATCTTATACAGGGCTCGAAATTAACGGTTGCCCGGGTGCCATTGACCACTCAAAGCGCCGCCGGGGAACTAAACACCGAGTCATTTTGCCCGGCTTGGAAACCAGATACTGGTTTGTACCGAAGATAGACACAAAAAACTGGAGAAACTCCGCAGGTCAGTCAGCATCTATGGAGAAAAGGAATGCGACGTTTTGTGTCGGTGGTGACGGCTGTATTGCGTGAGAAAGATACTAGATGCGTGGTGACGAAGTGTCGGAGCGAATGAGGGGCCCCGAACAGCAGCAGCGGTGGCCGCGATAGCGGCTTCATCTCCTCCTCCCCCCGCACCCCGCCCGCCCTGATAGCGGCCGCTGCTTGCAAATCCACCACCCGGCGCTTAAAAAAAAAAACCCTCCCGCACGCCGAGGCCGGAGGAGGGAGGGAGGGAGGGGGAGGCAAGCAGCGGCCACTATCAGGGAGGAGTTGGTGATGGAGCCGCTGCTGCTGTGCGGGACCCGTCATTCGCTCCGACACTTCTGAAGCTGCTGCACCAAAGATACTATAGCTATAGGATCTTTGAGCTGCACCGCTCGGCCCCGCACCTTGCTGTTGGCTGGCGGAGGAGGGAGGCGGTGGCGAGGAATTCCCGACGGCCAAGGCAGCGGGTGATGTTGTCCGAGGTGCGCTGACTTTCCTTCCTCTCCACCTCGCCCCCTTCTCTCTCTCTTGTACGTCCCCTCCACCCCCCCCTTTATCCTGGGACCCCTCCTCTACATCTCGCACTGATCCCCATTCCCGCCTCTATTCAGTCCTCACTGACATCCCCTGTGCTCCCCTCCCCATCTCCCCCCCCCTCAATCTATTCACCCTGCGCTGATCACCCTATCCACCTCGCATTAATTCTCCTGCCGCCATACCCGCCCCCCCCCCATCCATCCTACACTGGCTCCATAATTCACCCTGTACTTACCCCTTTCCCATCCACCCTGCACCTCCTCCATCCATCCTGTACTGATTCCCCCATCCATCCTGTACTAATCCACACATTCATCCCGTACTGACCCACCGTCCATTTACCCTGCACCTTCCCCCATTCATCCTCTAGTGATTCCCATTCATCCTGCACAGACCCTCCGATCCACTGTACTGACCCCCCCATTCATCCTGCGCTGATCTCCCCCCCCCCATCCATCCTGTACTGATCCTCCCATTCAAGAAGAATGGAGGGAACAGTCTGAAGAAGGGTCTCGACCCGAAACGTTGCCTATTTCCTTCGCTCCATAGATGCTGCCTCACCCGCTGAGTTTCTCCAGCACTTTTGTCTACCCCCATCCATCCCGTACTGAACCCCCCCATTCAACACCACTGACACCCCCGTGCTCTCCCCTCACAATTTTACCTACTCCAACCAACACGTACTAATTCACCTGCCTCAATCCATCCACTCTGCACCGACTGCCTTCTAACCCCCCCCCCCCCCCCCCCCGCCATCTATCCACCCCGCACTGATTCACACACACCCCCTTCCCTGACCCTATTGTCCTGGAAATGTCTTCAGAGCGAATATTGACTATGTTTGATAACGGAATGCAATCAAATGTGTTTTAATTCCCAATGTTATTATTTGTTTTAATCCATAAAGATGGATTAATTATATTGTGAACACGTGAAACATTAAAACCGCAGTGTTCGATTGTCACTGCTACCGTTGACACGTTATTACAGAATTCATTTTAACGGCAAATCAATGCTCTTAATATGGAGTATCAGTACTGTAGTTATTTAATGAGCAACATTCACAACTATACGTACGCATATATGTTATCAAGGTCCAGGATTTATTGACACAGGTTGATCATACGCTGAATAATCCAACCACATTTTTGTTTGGAAGTGGAAAGAACTAATAGAAATTGCATTAATTGCAATGTGTAAAAAGAGTTGAGATACTGTCTTATAATTTTGCTGCATGTCATTGTGGGATATATCATGTCTTGATTGGTGAATGTTTAGTTTGTGACTTTATTTGAAGCAGAAATAATATGTGAATGCTTCATTGAGTATAATTCCGACTGGTAACTACGCGCTTCGTCCGAGCACATTATCGCACGCGTCATGCAAGCCGTCTTAAATGACCACCTAAACTGTCATTTGGCAACCTAAAAAGCTGCCAAGGTTGCCTGGCTGGCAACAGGGGGAAAAAGTTAAGCGAGAGCCCTGTTATAGAATTTTTCGATGATGTAACTAGTAGAGTGGATAAGGGAGAACCAGTGGATGTGTTATATCTGGACTTTCAGAAGGCTTTCGACAAGGTCCCACATAAGAGATTAGTATACAAACTTAAAGCACATGGTATTGGGGGTTCAGTATTGATGTGGATAGAGAACTGGCTGGCAGACAGGAAGCAAAGAGTAGGAGTAAACTGGTCATTTTCAGAATGGCAGGCAGTGACTAGTGGGGTACCGCAAGGCTCAGTGCTGGGACCCCAGCTATTTACAATATATATTAATGATCTGGATGAGGGAATTGAATGCAACATCTCCAAGTTTGCGGATGACACGAAGCTGGGGGGCAGTGTTAGCTGTGAGGAGGATGCTAGGAGGCTGCAAGGTGACTTGGATAGGTTGGGTGAGTGGGCAAATGCATGGCAGATGCAGTATAATGTGGATAAATGTGAGGTTATCCACTTTGGTGGCAAAAACAGGAAAGTAGACTGTTATCTGAATGGTGGCCGATTAGGAAAAGGGGAGATGCAACGAGACCTGGGTGTCATGGTACACCAGTCATTGAAAGTAGGAATGCAGGTACAGCAGGCAGTGAAGAAAGCAAATGATATGTTAGCATTCATAGCAAAAGGATTTGAGTATAAGAGCAGGGAGGTTCTACTGCAGTTGTACAGGGTCTTGGTGAGACCACACCTGGAATATTGCGTACAGTTTTGGTCTCCTAATCTGAGGAAAGACATTCTTGCCATAGAGGGAGCACAGAGAAGGTTCACCAGACTGATTCCTGGGATGGCAGGACTTTCATATGAAGAAAGACTGGATAGACTCGGCTTGTACACGCTAGAATTCAGAAGATTGAGGGGGGATCTTATAGAAACTTACAAAATTCTTAAGGGGTTGGACAGGCTAGATGCAGGAAGATTATTCCCGATGTTGGGGAAGTCCAGAACTAGGGGTCACAGTTTAAGGATAAGAGGGAAGTCTTTTAGGACCGAGATGAGAAAATCATTTTTTACACAAAGAATGGTGAATCTGTGGAATTCTCTGCCACAGAAGGTAGTTGAGGCCAGTTCATTGGCTATATTTAGGAGGGAGTTAGATGTGACCCTTGTGGCCAAAGGGAGCAGGGGGTATGGAGAGATGGCAGGGATGGGATACTGAGTTGGATGATCAGCCATGATCATATCGAATGGCGGTGCAGGCTCGAAGGGCCGAATGGCCTACTCCTGCACCTATTTTCTATGTTTCTATGTTGTATTCATTCATTGTGATCATGGCTGATCATCCCCTATCAATAACCCGTGCCTGCCTTCTCCCCATATCCCTTGACTCCACTTGCCCCTAGAGCTCGAACTCTCTCTTAAATCCATCCAGTAACTTGGCCTCCACTGCCCTCTGTGGCAGGGAATTCCATAAATTCACAACTCTCTGGGTGAAAAAGTGTTTTCTCACCTCAGTCTTAAATGACCTCCCCTTTATTCTAAGACTGTGGCCCCCTGGTTCTGGACTCACCAAACATTGTGAACATTTTTCCTGCATCTAGCTTGTCCAGTCCTTTTATAATTTTATATGTTTCTATAAGATCCCCCTCATCCTTCTAAACTCCAGTGAATACAAGCCTAGTCTTTTCAATCTTTCCTCATATGACAGTCCCGCCATCCCAGGGATCAATCTCGTGAACCTACGCTGCACTGCCTCAATCACAAGGATGTCCTTCCTCAAATTAGGAGACCAAAACTGTACACAATACTCCAGATGTAGTCTCACCAGAGCCCTATACAACTGCAGAAGAACCTTTTTACTCCTATACTGAAATCCTCTTGTTATGAAGGCTAACATTCCATTAGCTTTCTTCACTATGTAGTTTGCTATGTAATGATTTGTACTTCCAAATCATTAATATATATGGTAAACAATTGCGGCCCCAACACCAAGTCTTGCGGCACTACACTTGCCACTGCTTGGCATTCTGAAAAGGACCCGTTCACTCCTACTCTTTAATTCTGTAATTTTTCTCTCTAGCTCCTTTCTTGAAAAGTGGGATAACATTAGCTATCCTCCAATTCACAGGAACTGATCCTGAATCTATTGAATATTGGAAAATGATCACCAATCCATCCACTATTTCTAGAGCCGTCAGTTGATATTTTTATGGCAGAGATAGATAGATTTTTGATTTGTACAAGTGCCAGAGGATATGGGGAGAAGGCAAAATGGCGGAGTACACGATGGGCCGAATGGCCTAATTCTACTATCGCATGACCGTATGACCTAATTGACTTGAAATCCGTCAGCAAAAAAGACTGGATTTTGGCAAATCTAACTAAACCCCGCTTCAATGACTCTACATAAACCAGTTATTAATTTGTGATCTTATCCCAATAAAACCTCTCCTGCACAGTGCAAGTAACTTTTGATTGCCTCTAATGACGTATTACCGGAACGCGGATGTACAAAGGAATCTATAAATTAATGCGCATAAGTCACTGAAAGCAAACACACAGATGCAGCAAGCAGTTGAGGTGCCAAATTAAGCTCCAAACTACATAGACTTGGGGGCATTGTTGTTGTCCTTTTGCACTATTATTATTTAATTGTTTGATTAATGTGCATGTATGTTTACATTTATTATTTTGTTTACAGAGCACTATGTTTACATATTCCATTGTGCACTCAAGTATTTGATTAGATTGGCTCCAGTCAAATCTAGTCAAGGCCCTAGATTGGGTCTGATGAAGGTCGACCCAAAACATCACCCATCCTTTTTCTCCAAAGATGCTGCCTGACCTGCTAAGTTACTCCAGCTTTTTGTATGTGTGTATGTATATCTATCTATCCTTATACCTATAAAACTCTGATCTTGGATGTGTGTGTATTTATTTATTTGTTTGTGTGTGATCACATCTACTCGAAAAAACGACGCGCGATCGGGACATTTTTTTACATATTCTGCTAGAGATTTACCCCCTGAAGTCCGAAATCAGCGTACCTGGAAATTTCACGCTTTATTTATTGAGTTATTAATCAAAATGTTCAAGAATCTGATGTTTAAGAAGGAACTGCAGGTGCTGGAAAATCGAAGGTAGACAAAAATGCTGGAGAAACTCAGCGGGTGAGGCAGCATCTTAGGAGCGAAGGAAATAGGCAACGTTTCAGGT
Source organism: Amblyraja radiata (assembly GCF_010909765.2). Classification (NCBI taxonomy): domain Eukaryota; kingdom Metazoa; phylum Chordata; class Chondrichthyes; order Rajiformes; family Rajidae; genus Amblyraja; species Amblyraja radiata. The sequence goes on along the minus strand of NC_045960.1, from coordinate 107,848,404 downwards.
CGAAACCCTTCTTCAGACAAACCCTTCTTCTAATCTTCTTCCCTCTTTGTATAAGAAGGAACTGCAGAAGGGTTTCGACCCGAAACATTGCATATTTCCTTCGCTCCATAGATGCTGCCTCATCCGCTGAGTTTCTCCAGCATTTGTGTCTATGTTCAAGAATCTGAAATGTCTTTGAAAATAAAACCGAGTGGCTTTGGCTGATGACATTATAATGGCTCTGCGTGCTGCGTTGAGTGTCTTCCCCTCCCAGCGAGATGCTGGCCCCTCGCGAGCTGCCGCCCCGCTTCCCTCCTCTCTCTCCCCCTACTCTCTCCCTCCCATCTCTTCCCCCCTCCCTGTCTTTGCCCCACTCTCTCTGCCTCTGCCCCCTCTCTCTCTGCCCTCACTCTCTACCCCCCTCCCTCTGTAGACGTGCCTGCGAGTTGGGGGCTATGCGTCAGTGGCGGGTATGGGGTAAAGGTTAGTGTGTTGGTGTGGGGGGTGGTTAGTGTGTGTGTGACGTTGAGGGGACGGGACCCAACGGGTCCCACTTGGTCCAGTACTTAACTAAAAGTGGCAGATGGAATCTAGTGTAGCAAAGTGTGGAATCATGCATTTTGTTAGTTGGAATAAAGGTGTGGACTATTTTATAAATGGGGAGAGAATCCAGAAATCGGAGGTGCAAAGGGACTTGGATTCACAAAAAAAGTTCTGCAAATCGAATCGGTTGTAAGGAAAGCAAATGCAATGCTAGCATTTATTTCAAGAGGGCTTGTACACAAAAACAGGGATGTAATGCTGCGGCTCTGAAAGGTGCTGGCTCGAAGGATCCCACGTTTATTTTATATATATATATATATATAATTGTGTGTGTGTGTGTGTGTATATATATATATATGCATATAGGGTAGACACAAAATGCTGGAGTAAGTTCAACGTGTATATATGTACACACATCACTTGCAGTTTAAATTTCATTTGGAATATTTTGGAGGACCAAGAAACCAAGAAGAACATAGAAAATAGGTGCAGGAGTAGGCCATTCGGCCCTTCGAGCCTGCACCGCCATTCAATATGATCATCCAATTCAGTATCCTGTGCCTGCCTTCTCTCCATACCCCCTGATCCATTTAGCCATAAGGGCCACATCTAACTCCCTCTTAAATATAGATAAATAACTGGCCTCAACTACCTTCTGTGGCAGAGAATTCCAGAGACTCACCACTCTCTGTGTGAAAAACTCATCTCGGTCCTAAAAGATTTCCCCCTTATCCTTAAGCTGTGACCCCTCAACTACCTTCTGTGGCAGAGCAAGAATAACTCAGCGGGTGAGGCAGGAGAGAAGGAATGGGCGACGCTTCGGGTCGAGATACTGCTGCAAGTTCGAATCCCATTGATCTGTTTGGGACGTTTGACAATCCCTTGACTGGATTGCCTGTAATGATGTGGTAGCAGTGAATGGATCTTGGTGCTGGAGCAGTGGGCGAGTGCCGGTCCTCCCGCGCGGTGGTGGCGCTGCGGCGCCGCTGGCCCAACCCCTCCATTCCCCCGCCCGCCCGGTGCCCTTCTTCCCATGATGCCGCGGGCGGTGACGCGGAGGAAGGTCATGGGCGGCGGGTCACGTGGTGCTGGAGGGGGGGCGGCGGCGGCGGCGGCGGTTGCTGTGGCGTCGAGTCGGTGAAGAAGCCGCCGCGGGTGAGAGCGGACACTGACTGACTGACCGGGTAAACTCCCCCCCGTGGGGGCGGCGGCGGCGGCGGCGGCGGCTCGGCGGTCGAGGGAAGGTTGCTGCGCATAGTTCGGGCCGGTGAGCGCTGAGGTAAGATGGAGGGCGCTGAGCTGACGGAGCGGGTTTGGCGCCGACGTCGATGAACCGCGGCCCTCGGTCCTCGGCGGAAACGGCCACGCGTCACGCACCGGAAACGGGGCGGGGAATGGGTGAGGGGCGGGGCCCATGCCATGGATTGACACCTGACTGTGGGTGGGTGGGTGTTGGTGTGTGGGTTGGTGTGTGTGTGTGTTGGTGTGGGTGTGTGTTGGTGTGGGTGTGGGGGGTGTGTGTGGTTGGTGTGGGTGTTGTTGGTGTGTGGGTGGGTGTTGGTGTGTGGTGGGTGTGTGGTGTTGGTGTGTGGGTGTGTGTGGGTGTGTGTGTGTTGATGTTGGTGGGTGGGTGTGGGTGTGTGTTGGTGTGGGTGTGTGTGTTGTGGGTGTGTGTTGGTGGGTGTGTGTGTTGGTGGGTGTGTGTGTGTGTTGGTGGGTGTGGGTGTGTGGGTGTGGGGGGTGTGTGTTGGTGTGGGTGGGGGTGTGTGTTGGTGTGGGTGTGTTGGTTTGGTGTGGGTGTGTGTGTTGGTGGGTGTGTTGGTGGGTGTGTGTGTTGGTGTGGGTGTGAGTGTGTTGGTGTGTGTGGGTGTGAGTGTTGGTGTGTGTGGTGCGGGTGTGTGTCGTGGGTGTGAGTGTTGGTGTGTGTGGTGCGGGTGTGTGTCGTGTGTGTGTGTGGTGCGGGTGTGTGTATGGGTGTAGGTGGGTGTGGGTGTGTGTGGTGTATGTTGGTGTGGGTGGATGGGTGTGCGTGTGGTGTGGGTGCGTGTGGTGTGGGTGCGTGTGGTGTGAGTGCGTGTGGTTTGTGTGTGTGTGTGATAGTTTTCACACCTAAAGGGTTCCAAAGTCATCTTATTTTCACATGTACCAATCAAAGTACAATGAAACTCTATTTCCCATATAGCCATACTAAAAAAACTAAATAAAAGCGCAATAACACACATAAAAGTTAACATAAACATCCACCACAGCGGATTTCCCAGGTTTCTCACAGTGATGGAAGGTAATGAAGTCTAATCTTCTAAGGTAGACAAAAATGCTGGAGAGACTCAGTGGGTGAGGCAGCATCTATGGAGCAAAGGAAATAGGCAACGTTTCGGGTCGAAACCCTTCTTCAGACAAACCCTTCTTCCAATCTTCCCTCTTTGTATAAGAAGGAACTGCAGATGCTGGTTTAAACCGAAGGTAGACACAAAAAGCTGGAGTAACTCAGCAGGATAGGCAGCATCTCTGGAGAGAAGCAATGGGTGTCGTTTCGTGTCGAGACTCTTCTTCAGACTTATTTATACTTCAAGTAACCCTTGTTTTCCCTCTCTCCATCCCTTCCCCCTTCACAGTTCTACGACCACTCTTACGGTCTCTGACTACATTTTATCTCTGCTTTGTTGTTACCTTCTCCCAACTAACATTGATCTATTCTACATTGTACATTGATCCTTTCACACCTTACACTTCCTTATCCATGTACCGCTCTCTCCCCTGACATCAGTCCGAAGAAGGCTCGACCTGAAACGTCACCCATTCCTTCTCTCCAGTTCCTCCAGTTCAAGAAGCAAGAGTCAAGAGTGTTTTATTGTCAAGAGAGATTTAGATTTAGCTCTCGGGGCTAAGGGAATATGGGGAAAAAGCCAGAACGGAGTACTGATTTTAGCTAATCAGCCATAATCATATTGAATGGCGTGCTGGCTCAAAGGGCCCAATTCCTGCACCTATTTTCTACGTTTCCATGTCTCTATATGTCCCCGATGACATTCTTACTTGCAGCAGCACAACAGAAATGAAAACATAGTACACTGTAAACAATATAATAATAACGAGAGAGAAAAAAAGTTCAACGTGTGTGTATATATATACACACACATACTCACAAGTACACACGCACACACGTACATTTTTTTTACACACACACACACACACACACACATGTTTTTGTTCCTACATAGTCTGATACAGTGACTTGCCTTCCCCAGGTTCAAGTTCAAGTTCAAGTGAGTTTATTGTCATGTGTCCCTGATAGGACAATGAAATTCTTGCTTTGCTTCAGCACACAGAACATAGTAGGCATTTACTACAAAACAGATCAATTTGTCCATATACTATAATATAAATATATAATATAAATATATACACACACATGAATAAATAAAATGATAAAGTGCAAATAACAGATGATTGGTTATTAATAATCAAAGATTTGTTCGAGCCAGGTTTAATAGCCTGATGGCCGTGGGGTAGTAGCTATTCCTGAACCTGGTTGTTGCAGTCTTCAGGCTCCTGTACCTTCTACCTGAAGGTAGCAGGGAGATGAGTGTGTGGCCACGATGGTGTGGGTCTTTGATGATACTTCCAGTCTTTTTGAGACAGCGACTGCGATAAATCCCCTCGATGGAAGGAAGGTCAGAGCCGATGATGGACTGGGCAGTGTTTACTACTTTTTGTAGTCTTTTCCTCTCCAGGGCGCTCAAGTTGCCATACCAAGCCACGATGCAACCGGTCAGCATGCTCTCTACTGTGCACCTGTAGAAGTTAGAGTGAGTCCTCCTTGACAAACCGACTCTCCGTAGTCTTCTCAGGAAGTAGAGGTGCTGATGAGCTTTCTTGATAATTGCATTAGTGTTCTCGGACCAGGAAAGATCTTCAGAGATATGCACGCCCAGGAATTTGAAGCTCTTGACCTTTTCAACCATCGACCCGTTGATATAAACGGGGCTGTGGGTCCCCATCCTACTCCTTCCAAAGTCCACAATCAGTTCCTTGGTTTTGCTGGTGTTGAGGGCCAGGTTATTGTGCTGGCACCATATGGACAGTCGCTCGATCTCTCTTCAATACTCTGACTCATCCCCATCAGTGATATTCCCCACAACAGTGGTGTCATCGGCAAACTTGATGATGGAATTCGCACTGTGACCGGCTACGCAGTCATGAGTGTAGAGTGAGTACAGCAGGGGGCTGAGCACGCAGCCTTGAGGTGCTCCCGTGCTGATTGTTATCGAGGCTGACACATTTCCACCAATACGAACAGACTGTGGGCTGTGAATGAGGAAGTCGAGGATCTAATTGCAGAGGGATGCGCAGAGACCCAGTTCTGCGAGTTTGGTAACCAGTTTGGAGGGGATGATTGTGTTAAATGCCGAGCTGTAATCGATGAATAACAGCCTGACATATGAGTTTTTGTTGTCCAAGTGGTCCAGTGCGGAGTGGAGGGCCAGCGAGATCGCATCCACCGTTGATCTGTTGTGGCGGTAAGCGAACTGCAGTGGGTCCAGGTTTTTGTCGAGGTAGGAGTTGATTTGCTCCATGATCAACCTCTCAAAGCACTTCATCACCACCTGATCATCAGCGTTAGTGCCACTGGTCGATAGTCATTGAGGCACGGCACCTTACTCTTCTTGGGCACTGGTATAATTGATGCCCTTTTAAAGCAGGTGGGGACCTCAGAAGTGAGAGGTTGAAAATGTCCGTAAAAACTCCAGCCAGTTGGTCCGCACAGGTTTTTAGAACACGACCGGGTATACCATCAGGTCCAGGCGCTTTTCGAGGGTTCACCCCTCTGAAGGATTTCCTGACGTCGGCCTCTGTGACTGAGACTGAAATACCATCACAGCGAATGGGGGCTCGGGAAAGCACATCAGTATTCTCCCTATCAAAGCGTGTGTAAAACGCATTGAGCTCGTCAGGGAGTGATGTTTCGCCGACATTCGAGCTGCCTCCTGGTTTCGCCTTGTAGGAGGTGATTGCATTCAGGCCCCGCCACAGCTGCCGAACATCTGTCTCATCCTCCAGTTTGGAGCAGAAGTCCCTTTTGGCCTTTTTGATGGCCTTACCAAGGTTGTATCTGGACTTGTAGGCCACTGTATCATCGGACGTGAATGCCCGGTGTCTGGATTTCAGAAGAGTGCTGATCTCAAAGTTCATCCAAGGTTTCTGATTGGGAAACACTCGGAAGGTTTTTGTAGGGATGCAGTCCTCCACACATTTCTTTACGAAGTCTGTAACGACTGTGGCGTATTCGTTCAAGTCCGTTGCCGAGTCCCTGAACATTGCCCAGTCTACAGACTCCAAACAGTCCTGGAGTTGTTCCTCTGCCCCCCCCGACCAGCTCTGTACTGTGCTCACTTCTGGGGGTGCGCTCTTCAATTGCTGCCTGTAGGCAGGAAGAAGCAGCACAGCAATATGGTCGGATTTACCGAAGTGAGGGCGAGGGATAGAACGATAGGCATTCTTGATGGTGGTGTAGCAGTGGTCGAGGGTGTTAGGTCCTCTGGTGCAGCAGGAGACATGTTGGTGGAAGTTAGGGAGTGATTTCTTGAGGTTTGCCTTATTGAAGTCCCCAGCAATGGTGGTAAATGCCTCGGGGTAAGACGTCTGGTGTTTGTTGACCACGGCGTGCAGCTCCTCCAGTGCCAGACGGACGTCTGCCTGGGGTGGGATGTAGACCGCGGTCAGGATGATGGAGGTGAATTCCCTTGGGAGGTAGAAGGGACGGCACTTCACCGCCAGATGTTCCAGGTGCGGAGAGCAGGAGTTGGACAGGACTGCCACGTCTGAGCACCACGCAGAGTTGACCATGAGGCAGATGCCCCCGTCCTCTCCCTTTCCCAGATGCCAGGGTACGGTCCATACCGTGGATGGAGAACCCTTTAGGCTGGACTGCTGAGTCTGGGGAGCTGGGGGTGAGCCATGTCTCTGTGAAACAGAACACAGAGCGTTTGGCATTTAGTTCAGTTTATTGCATCCAGGTACTGTCAAGCACTGATTAGGTATAGGTTTCTTATTTTCTGATACAATGATGTCACTTCCCCAGGTTAAGTATTTAGCTTATAAAAGCCATACAGCGTGGAAACAGGCCCTTCAGCCACACCGACTAACATGTCCAACTTATTT
>NC_045960.1:107410898-107530040 GCF_010909765.2 Amblyraja radiata | reverse complement strand
GACTCCGCTATCTTTAAGAGCCAGGAAACATGTTCCCGATGTTGTGGGGAGTCCAGAACCAGAGGCCACAGTTTAAGAATAAGGAGTAAGCCATTTAGAACGGAGACGAGGAAACACTTTTTCTCACAGAGAGTGGTGAGTCTGTGGAATTCTCTGCCTCAGAGGGCGGTGGAGGCCAGTTCTCTGGATGCTTTCAAGAGAGAGCTGGATAGGGCTCTTAGGGATTGCGGAGTCAGGGGATATGGGGAGAAGGCAGGAATGGGGTACTGATTGGGGGATGATCAGCCATGATCACATTGAATGGCGGTGCTGGCTTGAAGGGCCGAATGACCTACTCCTGCACCTATTGTCTATCGTAGGGCGTTGCGGTGGGGAACCTTTTCATGTCGGAATGCCGCATTAAGTTAGCTGTAATCTAACGAGGCCGCATCCAAGAAACTTCAATCAGATATACGTCAAAATGTACATTATTTTGTTAAAATAGTCCTGATGCCTTTAGATGCTGCTGCACCCGCTGAGTTTCTCCAGCACTTTTGCCTAAACTCATGACTTACTAATGTTTTAATTGTGGCCGTCAATCGGGGAGGATTACTTTGTTGAATCTTCTTTTACTCTTTGGTATTTTAAATACGTTCATTTTAAGATTAAAACAAAAAGAATAAAACATGAACAAAAACATATCAATAAAAATAAAAGGTGGACAAAAATGCTGGAGAAACTCAGCGGGCGAGGCAGCTTCTATGGAGCGAAGGAAATAGGCGACGTTTCGGGTCGAAACCCTTCTCCAGATCTGAAGACCTGAAGAAGATGTCTCGACCCGAAATGTCACCTATTTCCTTCGCTCCATAGACGCTGCTGCACCCGCTGAGTTTCTCCAGCATTTTTGCCTACCTTCGATTTTCCAGCATCCTGCAGTTCCTTCTTAAATAAAAATAAAAGGATTTGTTCTACAAAATTTGGATTCAGTCAAAAGGCCGCACTTAATGGCCTAGAACAGTGGTCCCCAACCTTTTATAGCTCATGGCCCCCTTGGGATCTTTTTATTTTTCTGTGCCCCCCCCCCCTCCCGACAATATTATAATACATTCCATAAAAATATCAGTGTCTATTGGTGCACATATATTCTCTTTTATTCTATTCCACAAACATCAAAAATATTTCAACTACATAGATTTCAATTTATTAGAACTGAAATTTAAGAGGCAACAGGTTGGTAGCTCTGTGGCCCCCTTCATTGAACCTGTGGCCCTCCTTAATCCCAACATTTTTCTGTGGCCCCCCCTGAAATTTGCCATACGGCCCCAGGTTGGGAATCGCTGGCCTAGATGGCCGCATGTTCCCCACCCCTGGTCTATCCCTCTTAGGCTAAAAACGAAAACTAGTGGATACATAGAAACATAGAAAATAGGTGCAGGAGTAGGCCATTCGGCCCTTCGAGCCTGCACCGCCATTCAATATGATCATGGCTGATCATCCAACTCAGTATCCCACTAAGTTCAGCCATCGTCCTCCGCCTGTTCCACCGTTGAGGTCTTGGGTGGATTGCTCTTTGTCAGAGACCCCCCCCCCCCCCCCCCCTGACCCCCCCACCGCCATTCGATATGATCATGGCTGATCATCCAACTCAGTATCCCATCCCTGCCTTCTCTCCATACCCCCTGATCCCTTTAGCCACAAGGGCCACATCTAACTCCCTCTTAAATATAGCCAATGAACTGGCCTCAACTACCTTCTGTGGCAGAGAGTTCCAGAGATTCACCACTCTCTGTGTGAAAAATGTTTTCCTCATCTCGGTCCTAAAAGATTTCCCCCTTATCCTTAAACTGTGACCCCTTGTTCTGGACTTCCCCAACATCGGGAATAATCTTCCTGCATCTAGCCTGTCCAACCCCTTAAGAATTTTGTAAGTTTCTATAAGATCCCCCCTCAATCTTCTAAATTCTAGCGAGTACAAGCCGAGTCTATCCCGTCTTTCCTCATATGAAAGTCCTGCCATCCCAGGAATCAGTCTGGTGAACCTTCTCTGCACTCCCTCTATGGCAAGAATGTCTTTCTCTCAGATTAGGGGACCAAAACTGTACGCAATACTCCAGGTGTGGTCTCACCAAGACCCTGTACAACTGCAGTAGAACCTTCCCTGCTCCTATACTCAAATCCTTTTGCTATGAAGGATTTCCCTTTGATACATCCTCTCCACATCCAGGCCTTTCACTAATCAGCAGGTCTGAAGACGTTGAAGGGGGGGAGAGTAAATAAGGAACTCCCTTTCTGCCAGATTCTCACACACATGTGTGCACACACACACACACATATTTGCAACATCATTCACACCACCTCCCGCAGTTACTTCCTGGAAACCCGAGTGCTCGACAGTAAATGACGGCCTGACGCTGCCAACATATGCTGATGTGTTTTTTTTCCCCTCTGCTGTCGGCCGACGTGACAACGCAGTATTCTGCTTAAAAACCGCACGGCAGTTTCAGCGATGCTCCGACGCGTTTTTATGTTCTCTTCCACCGGCCCGTGAAAACCAAAGTGTGAGTGAAGTTCTCTCCGCAGTCAACAGCCTCGGCGAAACCTTCACTTTAACTGCGTGTGACATATATAAATCTTTCTTTCCCAAGAAAGGAAAACGGAAGACAAAACACTCTCTTAATACGTGATACGTTCATAGGGGATAGGAGCAGAATGAGGCCACTCGGCCCATAATAATAATACTAATATATTTTATTGTCATTGCACATAAGTGTAACGAGGTTGGGTATGCAGCTTCCATTCGATGTCATAACTAATAACATTTGGCTTTAGATACCCCAGTCTGGTGAACCTTCTCTGTACTCCCTCTATGGCAAGAATGTCCTTCCTCAGGTTAGGAGATAGTAACGAGTGTGACATATAAATCTTTCTTTCCCAAGAAAGAAAAAAGGAAGACAAAACACTCTCTTAATACGTAGGGTACGTTCATAGGTGATAGGAGCAGAATGTGGCCATTCGGCCCATCTAGTCTACACCGCCATTCAATCATGGCCGATCTATCTCTCCCTCCTAACCCCATTTTCCTGCCTTCTCCCCATAACCCCTGATACCCGTACTAATCAAGAATCTGTCTGTCTCTGCCTCAAAAATATCCATTGACTTGGCCTCCACAGCCGTCTGTGGCAATGAATTCCACAGATTCACCACCCTCTGACTAAAGAAATTCCTCCTCATCTCCTTCCCAAAGGAACGTCCTTTAGGTTCTCTGGATACTTTCAAGAGAGAGCTAGATTGGGCTCTTAAAGATAGCGGAGTCGTGGGATATGGGGAGAAGGCAGGAACGGGGTACTGATTGGGGATGATCAGCCATGATCACATTGAATGGCGGTGCTGGCTCGAAGGGCTGAATGGCCTACTCCTGCACCTATTTTCTATGTTTCTATGGTATTGGGGGGGGGGGGGGGGGGGAAGGCAGGAACGGGGTACTGATTGTGGATGATCAGCCATGATCACATTGAATGGCGGTGCTGGCTCGAAGGGCCGAATGGCCTACTCCTGCACCTATTGTCTATTGTCCTTTTATTCAGAGGCTGTGACCTCTGGTCCTAGACTCTCCCACTAGTGGAAACATCCTCTCCGGATACCACTCTATCCAGGCTTCTCACTATTCGGTAAGATTCAATAAGGTAAATATATTATTTTTAAAGTGCTGGAGAAACCCAGCGGGCGAAGCAGCATCTATTTGTAGCGAAGGAAATAGGCGACGTTTTCGGGCCGAAACCCTTCTTCAGATTTCTATTTAAACCCTTTTTTTTTAACCCCATAAAAAAAAAAAAAAAACATTTTTGAAAAGGTTTTAAAAACACTCGCAAAAAATGATCAGTCTCAAAACAATAAGGGATGTCAAACTGTGAGAAGGGTGTCAACTGTTAGAAGCCTTTCATATGCGTCAAGGATTTAAGTTTCACTTCAGAGAAAGAAAGATATCGTATGGGTTTGTGGTAAAAATACCCCTTTGCTAGTTAGGGATCTTCCAGATACAGGTTTAATTGAATGAGCTGTGCCTCGAGAGGTTTATATAGTGGTGGGTTTTACAGGGGTAGGTGGCTATTTTGGATATCTTACTTTTGTTTTGGATGCTATCTGGGTGGTTGTGGTGGATTTCTTCTATCAGGCAAATGAACCATTGTATGAACAACTAGGGCATGGGTTGCCAACCTTTATTGTCCCGTTTACCCCTGGCAACTTTAATAGCACATAATAATATTATTTCACTTATTTATGAACAACTAACGATGAACAGATACCGGTATACCAGAACCAAACACAGTCAGTCAACTAGAACAAATATGTACAAATCCAACAAATTTACCTCCTGGGTAGGTGAGAATTACCCCCCTAGGGTAAATGTACACCAGCATTGGGATCCTTGAACCAGAGAGACAATAGGTGCCATTCGGCCCTTCGAGCCAGCACCGCCATTCAATATGATCACGGCTGATCATCCCCAATCAGTACCCCGTTCCTGCCTTCTCCCCATAACCCCAGAGAGACCTTTGGGCGACCTAATCGGCGAGTTCTGGCGAGTTTGCCCTCGACTCGTACTCGCAGCATGGTCGACACGAGGTCGTAGGAGGTCTTCGTAACTCTCCTTCATGCTCGAGAGTGGGGTCTCCGCGTACTCGAGGCCTCAGCTAGGTTGCGGCGTTTTTTCCAATATGTTAAAAAATGCCCGCGAATAAAAAAAGGTCGCCATGGATAAAAATCGATACTTTTTTACTCGTTGGTTTAAAGCCCTGTCCCACGTTACGAGTTCATTCCAAGTGCTCTCCCGAGTTTAAAAAAAGATCAAACTCGTGGTAAGCACGGAGAATGAACGTAGCGGGTACGTCGGAGCTCGGGGACGTCTCTTAGCGCTAACGGCAGGTACTCGGGAAGACTCGCTAACGGCAGGTAAGCTCGGGAAGACTCGTGAAGATTTTTCAACACGATGAGAAATGTCCAGGAGAGCCCCGAGTACCGATGAGCGGCCATTACCGTAAATTTTCGAGTTCGAATCAGGGCAAACTCGGGAGAGCTCTTGGAATGAACTCGTACCGTGGGACAGGGCTTTTAGTCGTAGTAGGTTGTAGTAGGTCAGCATGTTAGTCGTAGGTAATCGAGGGTAGTCGAAGGTGGTCGTAGATATTCTTCATCATAATCGAAGGAAGGTCGAAGGAGGTCTTCAACATGGCATTTTTTTAAACTCTTCTAAACTCGGCAATTAGGTCGCCCAAGTGGGGCAGCCCCTTAACTGTCACTGCATGTCATGTTGTCACTTGCGGGCAGAGCACCAAGGCAAATTCCTTGTATGTGAGTATACTTGGCCAATAAACCTATTCATTCATTCATTCAGAATTAGGACGTTCGGCCCATCAACTCACTGGTGGCGGATCTATCCCTCCCTCCCAACCCCATACTCCTGCCTTCTCCCCATAACCCCAGACACACGTACTAATGAAGAATGTCTCAAAGTAAACACTAAGGGTGGTGGGTGTATGGAATGAGCTGCCGGAGGAAGTAGTTGAGACAGGGACGATTGCGACATTTTAAGAAGCAATTAGACAGGCGCATGGATAAGAGAGGTTTAGAGGGATATGGGCCAAATGCAGGCAGGTGGGACTAGTGTAGCTGGGACATGTTGGCCGGCATGGGCAAGTTGGGCCGAAGGGCCTGTTTCCACGCTGTATCGCTCCAAGAGAAGTCCGTTGAACTCAGGACTATTCTCTGTCATTCAACATCAGAGATGACCCGATACTGGCCTCAACACTTTCTTGTTAGTTACTCATAACATAACCCTCGACTCCCTGTAGCCCAAATATCTTGCAATCTCCACCATAAATAAAAACCATCTGATGACTCACAGCTCTCTGGGGCAGAGAGTTCAACAAAGCCACAGCTCTCTGGCAGCTGAAACTCCATCTCACTTTCTGCTCTGAATGTGTTATCCCATACATAGAGTGATACAGTGTGGAAACAGGCCCTTCGGCCCAACTCGCCAACATGCCCCATCTACATTGGTCCCACCTGCCCTGTGTTTGGTCCAAATCCCTTCAAACCTGTCCTATCCATGGTACACAAAAATGCTGGAGAAACTCAGCGGGTGCAGCAGCATCTATGGAGCGAAGGAAATAGGCAACGTTTCGGGCCGAAACCCTTCTTCAGACTTCATTAAATTTTTGCCCTTACCTTGAACCCAATGTCCTCTGGTCCTCGATTCCCTACTCTGGGCAAGAGCACTCTGTGCATCTGCCCGATCTATTCCTCTCCTGATTTTATACACCTCTATAGATCACCCCTATCCTCCTGCGCTCAAGGAATAGAGTCCCAGTCTACTCAATCTCTTCCTATAGTTCACACCCTCGAGTGCCTGGCAACATCCTTGTAAACCTTCTCTGTACCCTTACGCTTGACCCATCTTTCCTATAACATGGTGCCCAGAACTGGTCACAATACTCTAATGTGGCCTCACCACACCTATATACTACAACCTGACCTCCTAACTTCTATGTGCAGGAAGGAACTGCAGATGCTGGTTTAAATCGAAGGAGGACACAAAATGCTGGAGTAACTAACTCAGCGGGACAGGCAGCATCTCTGGAGAGAAGGAATGGGTGACGTTTCGGGTCAGGTCTGAAGAAGGGTCTCGACCTGAAGCGTCACCCATCCCTTCTCTCCAGAGGTGATGCTGCCTGTCCCGCTGAGTTAGTTACTCCAGCGTTTTGTGTCGACCTCCCAAAATTTATACTCAATACGCTGACTGATGAAGGCTAATGTCTGCCCCAACAGCTGCTGACAACATTCTACCGCTGCACCACAGAGAGCATATTAACGTATGGCATCTCGGTGTGGTATCTCAGCTGCACGGAGGCGGAGAGGAGAGCTCTTCAGCGCGTCGTCCACAGAGCGCAGAGGATCATTGGGACACAGCTACCAGCCTTGGAGGGCATCTACCACACACGGTGCCTCAGGAAGGCCGTCAGCATCCATAAAGACTCCTCACACCCTTGTAACGGACTGTTTGAACTACTTCCCTCCGGCAGACGTTACAAGGCCTTCTACGCCCGAACCTCCAGACTCAGAAACAGCTTTATTCCCAGAGCTATAGTGGCTCTGAACCGGCCCTGCTGAGTTCCCCCCACCCCCCCCTGGACTGTCTCCCTCCGATGGTCACGTCACACGGCTTATTTATTTATTTTACTTTTCTCTTACATGGGTTGGAGCTGCATATTAAATCTCGTTGCACTGACATGCAATGACAATAAAATATATTATTATTATTATTATTATTATTATTATTATTATTATTATTATTATTATTATTATTATTATTATTATTATTATTATTATTATTATTATTATGTGTCAAAAGCCATTTTGACCACCCAACTTCAAGGAACCATGCATCTGCACTCTTAGATCCCTCTGCTCTACAACACTCCCCACAGGCCTACGTTCACTGTGTAGGCCTGTCCCACTTTCACGACCCAATTCACGACCTCTGCCGAGTTTGCCCTTGACCCATACTCGCAGCATGGTCGTCACGAGGTCGTAGGAGGTCGTAGGTCGGTCGTGATGCTAGTCGTATGTACTCGTGGCATCAAGTAGGCCGGGACGATTTTTCTAGCCTGATGAAAAATGTCCACGAGTAAAAAAGGTCGTGAATTAGGTCTTGGAAGTGGGACAGGCCCTTAAACAACCAAGGCAGGGGTGACTAATTTAGTATTGGTATCAGTATTGGATTATTATTAGTTTTGTGTGGTGTGGTTTAGTTTAGTTTATTGTCACCTGCGCAGAGGTACAGTGAAAAGCTTTTGTTGCGTGCTAACCAGTCAGTGGAAAGACAATACATGATTACAATCGAGCCGTCCACAGTGTACAGATACATGATAAAGGGAATAACGTTTAGTGCAAGGTAAAGCCAGTACAGTCCGATCAAAGATAGTCCGTGGGTCACCAGTAGACAATAGACAATAGGTGCAGGAGGAGGCCATTCGGCCCTTCGAGCCAGCACCGCCATTCAATGTGATCATGGCTGATCATCCCCAATCAGTACCCCGTTCCTGCTGTCTCCCCATGTCCCCTGACCCCGCTATTTTTAAGAGCCCTATCTAGCTCTCTCTTGAAAGCATCCAGAGAACCGGCCTCCACCGAGGCAGAGAATTCCACAGACTCACAACTCTCTGTGTGAAAAAATGTTTCCTCGTCTCCGTTCGAAATGGCTTACCCCTTATTCTTAAACTGTGTGGCCCCTGGTTCTGGACTCCCCCAACATCGGGAACATGTTTCCTGCCTCTAGTGTGTCCAAGCCCTTAACAATCTTATATGTTTCAATGGGATAGATAGATAGATAGTAGTTCAGGACTGCTCTCTAGTTGTGGTAGGATGACCAGCCACATCCTAGTTCGAAGGCTCCAATCCAAGGACATGAAAGAATGAATCCATTTTATTATGCAATTTAAACACGTGAAGATTGAAATAAAATACCAGAGCACGAGGAGGCTGTCGACTTTTGGCATGGGAGCCTGAGGGGTCACTAAAGGGCCTGTCCCACTTGGCGAATTTTTCGGCGACTGCCGGCGTCATATCAGGGTCGGCAAAAGATTTTGAACATTTCAAAATACCCGCGGCGACAAAAAAATGTTGCGGCGCTTGGAAAAACACCGCGCGTCGACACGTCATCACGCCGCGAATTTTTCGGTGACCTGATACGTCAGTCAATGATGCCAGCAGTCGCCGAAAAAATCACCGTGGGACAGGCCCTGAGTTCATTACAAAGGGTGGTGGGAGTATGGAATGAGCTGCCAAAGGAGGTTGAACAGGCCAGATGCAGGAAGATTGTTCCCGATGTTGGGGAAGTCCAGAACAAGGGGTCACAGTTTAAGGATAAGGGGGAAATTTTTAGGACCGAGATGAGAAAAAACATTTTTCCACCAGAGAGTGGTGAATCTGTGGAATTCTCTGCCACAGAAGGTAGTTGAGGCCACAGTTCATTGGCTATATTTAAGAAGGAGTGGATGTGGCCCTTGCGGCTAAAGGGATCAGGGGTATGGAGAGAAGGCAGGTACAGGATACTGAGTTGGATGATCAGCCATGATCATATTGAATGGCGGTGCAGGCTCAAAGGGCGAATGACCTACTCCTGCACCTATTTTCTATGTTTCTATGTTTCTATGAAAGCAGGTTTCTACAGCAATGTTTACGAAACATTTAGACAGGTACATGGATAGGACAGGTTTAGTGGGATACGGGCCAGACGCGGGCAGGTGGGACTAGTGTAGTTGGGACATGTTGGGCCGAAGGGCCTGTTTCAACGCTGTGTCACTCGATGACTCCATAACTAATGAATGGCTGATATTCATGGAGAGAGGAGCAATGTTCGAGAATGTAGGCAGGAGCATTCCTCCGCCCTATTTACAGACGTTTTATAATAGAAAGGCCGCCCCCCCCCCCCGGAGAGAATCAGCGTGCCCACGCTGATAATTACTAGTCTACTCGATCCATTATCCCAACCAAACCAAAAGCAATGCCGAGTGGTTGCAGAGAGAAGGTACAGGAATCTAACACCGCTCGAATGGTCTGATGCAAGGTCGATTGAGCAACTGGTTTGGTTACTGGTTGAAACTTAACGCGTCATCATATCTGTTCTTCCACTGTAAACACATATATGTACGCGCGCACACACACATACACACACATAAATGCATACACGCGCATACATGCATATATATGCACACACACACACACACACACACACACACACACACGCACGCACGCACGCAAGCACGCACAGACGCATACACGCGCATACATGCATATATATATATATATATACACGCGCGTGTATTTACACAGAGAGTGGTGAATCTCTGGAATTCTCTGCCACAGAAGGTAGTTGAGGCCAGTTCATTGGCTATATTTAAGAGGGATTTAGATGTGGCCCTTGTGGCTAAAGGGATCAGGGGGTATGGAGAGAAGGCAGGTACAGGATACTGAGTTGGATGATCAGCCATGATCATATTGAATGGCGGTGCAGGCTCGAAGGGCCGAATGGCCTACTCCTGCACCTATTGTCTATGTTTCTATGTTTACACACACACATACACACATTCTCCACAGTTACGCACACACGCACATACACACACACACACACACACACACACACACACACACACACACACACACACACACACACACACACACATTCTCCACAGGTACGCACACACGCATGTACGCATGCACAAACACACTTCAATGTGATCATGGCTGATCATCCACAATCAATACCCTGTTCCTGCCTTCTCCCCATATCCCCTGACTCCGCTATCTTTAAGAGCCCTATCTTGAAAGTATCCAGAGAGCCGGCCTCCACCTCCCTCTGAGGCAGAGAATTCCACAGACTCACAACTCTCTGTGAAAAAAAATGTTTCCTCGTCTCCGTTCTAAATGGCTTACCCCATATTCTTAAACTGTGGCCCCTGGTTCTGGACTCCCCCAACATCGGGAACATGTTTCCTGCCTCTAGCGTGTCCAAACCCTTAACAATCTTATATGTTTCACTGAGATACCCTCTCATCCTTCTAAACTCCAGAGTGTACAAGCCCAGCCGCTCCATTCTCTCAGCATATGACAGTCCCGCCATCCCGGGAATAGATAGGGTTGTGAGTCTGTGGAATTCTCTGCCTCAGAGGGCGGTGGAGGCAGGTTCTCTGGATGCTTTCAAGAGAGAGCTAGATAGGGCTCTTAAAAATAGCGGAGTCAGGGGATATGGGGAGAAGGCAGGAACGGGGTACTGATTGTGGATGATCAGCCATGATCACATTGAATGGCGGTGCTGGCTCGAAGGGCCGAATGGCCTCCTCCTGCACCTATTGTCTATTGTCTATTGTCTAACCTAAACTAAGGGCGGCACGGTGGCGCAGCGGTAGAGTTGCTGCCTCACAGCGCCAGAGACCCGGTATCGATCCTGACAACGGGTGCTGTCTCTACGGAGTTTGCACGTTCTCCCCGAGATCTGTGCGGGTTTTCTCCGAGTGCTCCGGTTTCCTCCCACACTCCATAAGGCGTACAGGTTTGAAGGTTAATTGGCTTCTGTAACATTGTAAACTTGCCCCTAGGGTGTAGGACAATACTGGTGCACGGGGGCGATTGCCGGCGATGGGCCGAAGGGCCTGTTTCTGGGCTGTATCTCTAAAGTCTAAAGAGCCCATGGTGACCATCGATCACACGAGCACTGTGTTGCCTTTTCATCCACGCCCTACACAGCCAGCGGCATTTACAGACAACCTGCATCTCTTCAGGGTGTGGGAAGAAACCGGAGCATCGAAGAGCATTCCTCCCCACTCTCTCGCTCTCTCTCTCTCCCAGAACCTCTCCCATACAGTAGCAAATTAACCTACAAACCCATATTTCTCTCCCATGCCAATGAAGATCAGTGCCTGGCCACTAGATGGAGCTTGTGAGCGGGCCATGGCACACGCCCCCCCCTTCCATTCGTGTTTCCCCAGGGCAGGGGAGGGGGGGATTGTTGGGGGGGGGGGGGGGGGGGGAACAGAGCTGGGTCAACAAATCAACCTCTGCTGCTGGTACAGGTGAGCAGCCAGTTTCCCGGCACTCTGCATTCGACCGGTTATGGGGAGAAGGCAGGAGAATGGGGCTGGGAGGGAGAGATAGATCAGCCATGATTGAATGGCGGAGTACACTCGATGGGCCGAATGGCCTAATCCTGCTGGCAGAACTGATGAAAGTCGGCAGGAAATGTCAAAGATGGGCAACGGGTCGGGCACCATAGTTGGGGTACATATGGACTCAGTGACATGTGACGGTCTTGCTAAACTGGATGCAAAAAATCTACTTCACTCTGCCTGTTACATGAGACGATAGATAAACCATCGAGCCATGGTAGCTTGGTGTCCATGTTAGACACAAAATGCTGGAGTAACTCAGCGGGTGAGGCAGCGTCTATGGAGAGAAGGAATGGGCGACGTCTCGGGTCGAGACCCTTCCTCAGACTGATAGAAACATAGAAACATAGAAAATAGGTGCAGGAGTAGGCCATTCGGCCCTTCGAGCCTGCACCGCCATTCAATATGATCATGGCTGATCATCCAACTCAGTATCCCGTACCTGCCTTCTCTCCATACCCCCTGATCCCTTTAGCCACAAGGGCCACATCTAACTCTCTCTTAAATATAGCCAATGAACTGGCCTCAACTACCTTCTGTGGCAGAGAATTCCAGAGATTCACCACTCTCTGTGTGAAAAATGTTTTCCTCATCTCGGTCCTAAAAGACTTCCCCCTTATCCTTAAACTGTGACCCCTTGTCCTGGACTTCCCCAACATCGGGAACAATCTTCCTGCATCTAGCCTGTCCAACCCCTTAAGAATTTTGCAATTTTGTAAGTTTCTATAAGACTTAAGAATTTTGTAGGTTTCTATACAATGTCAGGGGAGAGGGAAGGACCACTACATTCTATCTCTGTCCCGCCCCCTCCCCTGACATCAGTCTGAGGAAGGGTCTCGACCCGAAACGTCGCCCATTCCTTCTCTCCATAGACGCTGAGTTACTCCTTCGATTTTACCAGCATCTGCAGTTCTTTCTTACACACTTGGTGTCCATGTTCTTGGACAAATAGCCAGCATAATCATACGACTCGGTGAGTTCAAATCCCAGCACCTCGGCAGGGGAATTCAAATTTAGTTAATCAGAAATATTACAGTAAAAAGTTTTATGTTTCGTTTTAGTTTCGGTTAGTTTAGAGATTTTACATTGATTTTACATTGATACCATGTCAATTAGCCGACAAACCTGTACGTCTTTGGAGTGTGGGAGGAAAGCGAAGATCTCGCAGAAATCCCATGCAGGTGGAGAACGTACAGACTCCGTACAGACAGCACCCGTAGTCGGGATCGAACCGGGATCTCTGGCGCTGTAATGCCCCTGTCCCACTTAGGAAACCTGAACGGAAACCTCTGGAGACTTTGCGTCCCCACCCAAGGTTTCCGTGCGGTTCCCGGAGGTTGCAGGTGGTTGCAGGCAGTGGAAGCAGGTAGGGAGACTGACAAAAACCTCCGGGAACCGCACAGAAACCTTGGGTGGTGCGCAAAGTCTCCAGAGGTTTCCCGTTCAGGTTTCCTAAGTGGGACAGGGGCATAAGGCAGCAACTCTACCAGCTGCACCAACATTTCTTAATTCCTTGAGATGCTGCCTGACCCGCTGAGTTACTCCAGCACTTTGTGTCTATTTTTGGTAAAAACCACCATCTGCAGTTCCTTCCTACCCATGTTCTCTGGAGGACAAGGGGAGGTGAAGTTTAGGATCATGACTCTTTTTCAGGCTCAAGGCCTTCCACGAAGTCCTTCCATAAGCTAGGGTGCTGTCTGATTCACCTCTACCCCATTGGACAATAGACAATAGACAATAGGTGCAGGAGTAGGCCATTCAGCCCTTTGAGCCAGCACCGCCATTCAATGTGATCATGGCTGATCATCCCGAATCAGTACCCTGTTCCTGCCTTCTCCCCATATCCCCTGACTCCGCTATCTTTAAGAGCCCTATCTCTCTTGAAAGTATCCAGAGAACCGGCCTCCACCGCCCTCTGAGGCAGAGAATTCCACAGACTCACCACTCTCTGTGAGAAAAAGTGTTTCCTCGTCTCCGTTCTAAATGGCTTACCCCTTATTCTTAAACTGTGTCCCCTGGTTCTGGACTCCCCCAACATCAGGAACATGTTTCCAGCCTCTAGCGTGTCCAAACCCTTAACAATCTTATATGTTTTAATAAGATATCCTCTCATCCTTCTAAACTCCAGAGTGTACAAGCCCAGCTGCTCCATTCTCTCAGCATATGACAGTCCCCCCATCCCGGGAATGAACCGTGTAAACCTACGCTGCACTCCCTCAATAGCAAGAATGTCCTTCCTCAAATTAGGGGACCAAAACTGCACACAATACTCCAGGTGTGGTCTCACTAGGGCTCTGTACAACTGGAGAAGGACCTCTTTGCTCCTATATTCGATTCCTCTTGTTATAAGGGGTTGGACAGGCTAGATGCAGGAAAATTGTTCCCGATGTTGGGGAAGTCCAGGACAAGGGGTCACAGTTTAAGGATAAGGGGGAAATCTTTTAGGACCGAGATGAGAAAAACATTTTGTAAATGGTTCGATTGCAATCGATGCATTGTCTTTCCGCTGACTGGTTAGCATGCGACAAAAAGCTTTTCACTGTACCCCGGTCCACGTGACAATAAACTGAATTGAAGTAAACGTCCTTCTCTGTTTCATAAGAAGTTAGGCAACTGAGAATATTTAGATTAGTTGAGAGATATTCAGTGTGCCAATGAACGGAACTGAACTGAGCTGTGTGAGGCCTCTCTTGGGAGGTGTGTCTGCTCCCAGCTGAGTGTTTGGAGAATCGCCAGTGAGTGTCATCTGGAGTACTTGGAACGCCTTCTGGGGGAAGCATGCTTGGCCTTGGCTGCTTGCCAGGGGATACCGCAGAAACAGACCTAAATGTTTAGTTTAGAGATACAGTGCGGAAACAGGCCCTTTGGCCCACCAGCAATTGCCCTGCACGCTAACACTATCCCACACACACTAGGGACATTTTACAAATTATCCCAAGCCAATTAACCTGCAAACCTGCACGTCTTTGGAGTGTGGGGGGAAACCGGAGCGTCCCGGAGGAAACCCACGCAGGTCACTGGGAGAACGTACAAACTCCGTACAGGCACCACGCCCGTTGTCAGGATCGAACCCGGGTCTCTGGCGCCGTGAGGCAGCAACTCTACCGCTGCGCCACATCCCTTGTGGCACGGGGGGGGGGGGGGGCTGCCATAAACACCCAGCGTGCAGGCCCAAGCCGGAGATACACCCCCTGCATTTCTTTAGCCACAGGGTGGTGAATCTGTTGAGTTCATTGCCGCAGAAGGCTGTGGAGGCCAAGTCGGTACATATTTCTGAGGCAGAGATAGATAGATTCTTGATTAGTGCGGGTGTCAGGGGTTATGGGGAGAAGGCAGGAGAATGGGGTTAGGAGGGAGAGATAGATCAGCCATGATTGAATGGTGGGGTAGACTTGATGGGCCGAATGGCCTAATTCTACTCCTAACACGTATGATCTTATGTTGCCCTCCTGCATCGAGTGTTTGCAGAGAGAGGTACAGGGATCTACGGTGTCATGTGTACCGAGGTGCAGTGAAAAGCTTTAGTTGCACGCTATCCAGTCAGCGGAATGACAATACATCATTTCAATCGAGCCATTTACATGATAAGGGAAGAACATTTAGTGCAAGGTAAAGCCAGTAAAGTCCGATCAAGGATAGCCCGTGGGTCCCCGATGGGGTTCAGCACCGCTCTCTAGTTGGTGATAGGATGGTTCAGTTGTCTGATAACAGCCGGGAAGAAACTGTCCCTATATCTGGAGGTGTGCGTTTTCACACTTCTGTACCTCTTGCCCGACGGGAGAGGGGGGAAGAGGGCCAGGGTGCGTCTCGCCCTTGGTGATGCTGCTGGCCTTGCCGAGGCAGCGTGAGGTGTAAATGGAGGGGAGGTTGACAAAAATCGCCAAGCCTACGCTTGTTCTCGCCAATGTCAATGGAAGGGAGGTTGGTTTGCGATCCCAGACGCTGATGGCCCGCCTCTTCTGCGTTCAAACCGGCTCTTTCGGGTTCCCTGGCGCGAGTATTGGCTTCATTAAGTTTGGAGATACAGTGTCCCACCGAGTCCTACGCCTTAAGCTCCCGGAGGGAAAACGACACGTTCCTGGAAGGGTCAGGCAGCATCGGGTGGAGAGAAGACTGTTGGAGAGACGAGGAATTGCCGGGGCTGATGTACAATGTCCTCTCGCACAATCCCCTTTGCAACAAAAGCTTTTCACTGTACCTCGGTACACGTGACAATAAATTAAAAAAAACCCTAAACATTAGAAGTCCAAGGTACACAAAATTGCTGGGGAAACTCAGCGGGTGCAGCAGCATCTATGGAGCGAAGGAAATAGGCGACGTTTCGGGCCGAAACCCTTCTTCAGACTAGAAGTCCAATGCTGGCCCTCAGAGCAGGTCATAGAGTCATAGAGTGATACAGCGTGGAAACAGGCCCTTCGGCCCAATTTGCCCAACATGTCCCAGCTACACTAGTCCCACCTGCCCGCATTTGGCCCACATCCCTCTAAACCTGTCCTATCCATGTACCTGTCCAATTGCTTCTTAAATGTAGAGATAGTCCCAGCCTTAACTACCTCCTCTGGCAGCTTGTTCCATACACCCATCACCCTTAACACAAAAAAACTTACCTCGAATTCCTAAAAAGATCTTTCCTCCTTCATCTTAAACCTACGTCCTCTGGTTCTCGATTGCCCTACTCTGGGCAAGAGACTCTTTGCATCTACCTGGAGAAACTCAGTGGGTGAGGCAGCATCCATGGAGCGAAGGAATAGGTGACGATTCGGATCGAGAGATCTCGACCCAGAAACGTCACCTACTCCTTCGCTCCATAGATGCTGCCGCACCCGCTGAGTTTCTCCAGCATTTCTGTCTACCTTCGATTTTTCCAGCCACTGCAGTTCTTTCTTAAACACTGTGCATCTACCCGATCTGTTCCTCTCATCATTTTGTACACCTCTATAAGATCACCCCTCATCCTCCTGCGCTCTAATGAATAGCGTCCTGGCCCTGCTCAACCTCTCCCTGTAGCTCAGGCCCTCGAGTCCCGGCAACATCCTCGTAAATCTTCTCTGCACCTTTACCTGTCACATGGTGCCCAGAACTGAACATAAAGGGCCTGTCCCACCAGCATGCGACCTGCATGCGGCGAGCGCGACCAAACCGGAATGAGGGGGCCGCGCGGTAGTCGAGTGAGTGACGTGAAGTTCGAGCGAAGTTCGCGCGTGACGTACGCCGTCAAGACGCTGCGTACGCCGTCGAGGTGGCTGCGGGCCGGCAGGCCGTTGCCGCGCAGAATTTTTGAACACGGTCGGTTTTTCGGAGCCCCGCGCGATGTCGGGACCAGCTCCGCACAACTCCATACGGCTCCGGCGATCGAAGTGGGACCGGCCCCGCGAGGCCGTACGGCTCAAGCGACCACGTTAGGTCGCGCTTGCCGCATGGAGTCGCATGCTCGTGGGACAGGACCGTAATACTCGAAATCATCAACCCATCGCTCACACGTTTCCCTGTAATCCATTCTCTCACAACCACCCATCAGCACTACCCCCTTCCGAATCACTTCCTCCCGACCTACGCACAGAGGTAGTTTACAATAGACCACCACCGGGCATTTAAGATGTGGCAGGAAACCAGAGCCCTCGGGGGAATTCCAGACAGTCACACTCTGTATAGACCGCAGCTTCTACATTGTCAGTAAATGTGCTGTTCAATCAATGGGTGAATAGGCAATAGACAATAGGTGCAGGAGGAGGCCATTCGGCCCTTCGAGCCAGCACCGCCATTCAATGTGATCATGGCTGATCATCCCCAATCAGTACCCCGTTCCTGCCTTCTCCCCATATCTCTCTCTTGAAAGCATCCAGAGAACCGGCCTCCACCGCCCTCTGAGGCAGAGAATTCCACAGACTCACCACTCTATGTGAGAAAAAGTGTTTGCTCGTCTCCGTTCTAAATGGCTCACTCCTTATTCTTAAAGTGTGGCCCCTGGTTCTGGACTTTCCCAACATCGGGAACATGTTTCCTGCCTCTAGTGTGTCCAAACCTTTGATAATCTTATATGTTTCAATAAGATGCCCTCTCATCCTTCTAAACTCCAGAGTATACTTCAGAGTGAATGGTTCTCCCCGTGACCGCGTGGGTTTTCTCCAGGTGCTCCGGTTTCCTCCCACACTCCAAAGACGCACATGTTTGTAGGTTAATTGGCTTTGGTAAAATCGTCCCCAGTGTGTGCGGAATAATGGGGTGATCGCTGGGCGGCGCGGACTCGGAGTGCCGAAGGGCCTGTTTCCACGCTGTATCTCTAAATGAAACTAAACTAATGTTGATACCGCTGGGGTGTCAGCTACCCGAATGAAATATGAGGTGCTGTTCCTCCAGTTTATGTGTAGCCTCACTCTGGCAATGGAGGAGGCCCAGGACAGAAAGGCCAGTGTGGGAAGGGGAAGGGGAGTTAACATGAAGGGCATTCCGTTTTTTTTAGTTTAATTTAGTTTAGATCAGAGATACAGCGCAGAAACAGGCCCTTCGGCCCACCGGGTCCGTGTCGACCAGCGATCCCCGCACACTGATGCAATCTACACACATTTTACATTTACACCATAGCCAATTAACCTACAAACCTTTTAGAACGGAGACGAGGAAACACTTTTTCTCACAGAGAGTGGTGAGTCTGTGGAATTCTCTGCCTCAGAGGGCGGTGAAGGCAGGTTCTCTGCAATGCTTTCAAGAGAGAGCTAGATAGGGCTCTTAAAAATAGCGGGAGTTGGGGGATTATGGGGAGAAGGCAGGAATGGGGTACTGATTGGGGATGATCAGCCATGATCACATTGAATGGCAGTGCTGGCTCGAAGGGCCGAATGGCCTACTCCTGCACCTGTTGTCTATTGTCTAACCTACAAACCCGCACGTCTTTGGAGTGTGGAAGGAAACCGGAGCGCCCGGAGAAAACCCACGCAGGTCACGGGGGAGTGCGAGATTGTGCAAACTCCGTACAGACAGCACCCGTAGTCAGGATGTCACCCGGGTCTCTGGCGCTGTGGGGCAGCGACTCTAACGCTGCGCCATCACGCCGCGCCGTGCATTTATATGGTGCCCTTCGCATCCCTTCTACAATGCCCGAGGCCGGAAGCAAAGAGCGCACACACACACACACACACACACACACACACACACACACACACACACACACACACACACACACACACACACACACACACACACACACACACACACACACACACACACACAGACAGGTAGGTGCCTGTTGCTTCCCCGAATGTGCAGCAATTATTCGAACCAGCCAGCGATTGGGAACAAGAACCGAGAACGCTCGCCTTTTTCGACCTTCTCCCCGTCGCTTAATTTCACCCGGCGAGCTCCTTTGATCATTAATCTTACGAGCGGGGGATTACGGAGATGCTATCTCCCGACCTTCAGAGCAGTGGTCCTGCTGAATTAAAGCTATGTCAGGTATGACAGACAAGTCAACGCTGATGATGCCCATGAGCTGAAACAATGCTCCTATTTAAGATGAGAGAATGGACAGGCTCCTGAAACACCAGCGAGAAGACTGGGGCTCATTCACTCTGCCCCAGGAGATGGAAGCTGATACCTCAGGCCCGGCTTTGTTAGATCCTGGCATCTTCTGCGATTATCAGTGTGTAACAGTGACAAATCATTTGCCGCTTGCATTGCATCCTAGGCTTAGCACCAAGCCATAGAGTGATGCAGTATGGAAACAGGCCCTTCGGCCCTACTCGCCCACACTGGCCAACTTGTCCCAGCTGCACTAGTCCCACCCGCTTGCATTTGGCCCATATCGTAACGTCACCCATCCACGTTCTCCAGAGATGCTGCCTGACCCGCTGAGTTACTCCAGCACTCTGTGAAACGTCACCTATCCATGTTCTCCAGAGATGCTGCCTGACCCGCTGAGTTACTCCAGCACTCTGTGAAACGTCACCTATCCATGTTCTCCACAGATGCTGCCTGACCCGCTGAGTTACTCCAGCACTCTGTGAAACGTCACCTATCAATGTTCTCCACAGATGCTGCCTGACCCGCTGAGTTACTCCAGCACTCTGTGTCAATCTTTGGTATAAACCAACCATAAGACTTTCCCTTCCATCACAGTGAGGTGGTGTTGGAGATTTACTGTGATGGATGTTTGTGTAAACTGTGTTAAGTGTGTGTCCTTGGTTTTTTTTGTAATGTGTAAAACTGTAGAAATTAAATTTCGTTCAAACCAAGTTGTTTGAATGACAATAAATAGCATTCCATCTTCCATCCATCTGCAGTTCCTTCCTGCACATGTTGTCTGGAGGATATGGGTAGGTGATGTTTCGGACTACCACTCTTTTTCAGGCTCAAGTTCTTCCATGAAGTCCTTCCATAAGCTAGGGTACTCTACCCCTCTACCCCATTCTACCCTTCACTTCTACCCCATTGCGGACATGGGACTGTCCACAGAACTGGCTTTGCCTTGCACTAAACGTTATTCCCCTATCATGTATCTGTTCATTCGATTGCAATCACGTATTGTCTTTCCGCTGACTGGATAGCACGCGAAAACAAGCTTTTCACTGTACCTCGGTACACGTGACAATAAACTAAACTGAACTGAACACTATAATCCAACAGACACAAAATGCTGGTGTAACTCAGCGGGGACAGGCAGCATCTCTGGTTGGAAGGAATGGGTGACGTTTCCCGACTGGTTAGCACGCACCAAAAGCTTTTAGGGCCTGGCGATTTCTTTCGGCGACTGCCGGCATCATGGACTGACGTATCAGGTCACCGAAAAATTGGCGGCGTGATGACGTTTGATGTGTGTTTTCAAGTGTCGCGACATTTTGTTTGTCGCCGCTGGATTATGAAATTTTTGGCGACACTGATATGTCGCCAAAAAATCGCCACATGGGACAGGCCCTTTTCTCTGTACCTCGGTACTAGTGATGATAAACTAAACTGAACTGCATGTCCGAGACACTACATTTGGAAAATATTAGGCTCGTCTTGGCAGAAAAACCAGATCAATTTTTGAAGACATGGACGTCTTTTACCGAATTCTTACAAGGATAGTATGGTGCAACACAAATTTGGATTTAAGTCCAACTATGGGTTGGGTGAGGTGGGTGGGGGGGGGGGGGGACACGAGGGGCAGGTATATCTCCACTTTTTTCTTTTTTTCTTTTCCTCTCGTAACTTTATCACTCTTTGGCCACACTACTTTGGTAGTCTAGGGGACCTATCTTTTCACTTTTCACTTTTGCCCTCTCTTGTTAGAAACATAGACACATAGAAAATAGGTGCAGGAGTAGGCCATTCAGCCCTTCGAGCCTGCACCGCCATTCAATATGATCATGGCTGATCATCCAACTCAGTATCCTGTACCTGCCTTCTCTCCATACCCTCTGATCCCTTTAGCCACAAGGGCCACATCTAACTCCCTCTTAAATATAGCCAATGAACTGGCCTCAACTACTTTCTATGGCAGAGAATTCCAGAGATTCACCACTCTCTGTGTGAAAAATGTTTTTCTCATCTCGGTCCTAAAAGACTTCCCCCTTATCCTTAAACTGTGACCCCTTGTTCTGGACTTCCCCAACATCGGGAACAATCTTCCTGCATCTAGCCTGTCCAACCTCTTAAGAATTTTGTAAGTTTCTATAAGATCCCCCCTCAATCTTCTAAATTCTAGCGAGTACAAGCCGAGTCTATCCAGTCTTTCGTCATATGAAAGTCCTGACATCCCAGGAATCAGTCTGGTGAACCTTCTCTGTACTCCCTCTATGGCAAGAATGTCTTTCCTCAGATTTGGAGACCAAAAGTGTACGCAATACTCCAGGTGTGGTCTCACCAAGACCCTGTACAACTGCAGTAGAACCTCCCTGCTCCTATACTCAAATCCTTTTGCTATGAATGCTAATAGAAACATAGAAAATAGGTGCAGGAGTAGGCCATTCGGCCCTTCGAGCCTGCACCGCCATTCAATATGATCATGGCTGATCATCCAACTCAGTATCCTGTACCTGCCTTCTCTCCATACCCCCTGATCCCTTTAGCCACAAGGGCCACATCTAACTCCCTCTTAAATGAACTGGCCTCAACTACATTCTGTGGCAGGGAATTCCAGAGATTCACCACTCTCTGTGTGAAAAATGTTTTTCTCATCTCGTTCCTAAAGGATTTCCCCTTTATCCTTAAACTGTGACCCCTTATCCTTAAACTGTGACCCCCTTAAACTTATTCTTGTACAATTGCTTCTAATAAAAATAATTTAAAAAAAAAGCTAAACTGAACTGAATTGGAATGTATTCCGCACACAGGGGCACCTTCCACCTCTCCACTCTATGTCCTGTCAGCTCACAGACCTCAGCCTCTGAAGTCTTGTCGGCGAGTTTAGTTTGAGTAACAAGAGACCGCGAGGGAGCTATATCTTGCAGGGTGAGGAAGCTGTTGAAAGCCTGGACAATGTCTCTCCGCAGGCTTTGCAACGGAGGGGAGTGTGGAAAGACAGGATGGAAGTCTTAGCTAAATTGTTTACAGGACATTATCAGAAGGGCACAACACTAAACTTTCACCACCTGAGCCGGCAGTTGAAGGGAAGCAGGCACATTCAATTACCCAGCCAGGCAGTGTGTACAAGAGCAGACCCTGGCTGATGGAAACGTCACCCATTCCTTCGAACCAGAGATGCTGCCGGTCCCACTGAGTGTACACCAGCATTCTGTATCTGTCTGGTTATAGTGTTCAGCTCAGTTTGGTTTATTGTCACGTGTACCGAGGTACAGTGAAAAGCTTTTGCTGCGCGCTAACCAGTCAGCGGAAAGACAATACATGATTACAATCAAGCTGTTTACAGTGTATGATGAGGGAAGAACGTTTAGTGCATGGGTAAAGCCAGCAACGTCCGATCAAAGACAGTCTCCAATGTGGTAGACAGTCAAAGAAACTGTCCAAATGATACGTATGGGAAAAGGGAACAGGAAAGTTGGGTTCGGTAACATTGTAATTAGTCCCTAGTGGGTGTAGGATAGGGTTAGTGTGCGGGGTGATCGCTGGTCAATAGACATTAGACAATAGACAATAGGTGCAGGAGTAGGCCATTCGGCCCTTCGAGCCAGCACCACCATTCAATGTGATCATGGCTGATCATCCCCAATCAGTACCCCGTTCCTGCCTTCTCCCCATATCCCCTGACTCCGCTATCTTGAAAAGCCCTATCTAGCTCTCTCTTGAAAGCATTCAGAGAACCTGCCTCCACCGCCCTCTGAGGCAGAGAATTCCACAGACTCACCACTCTCTGTGTGAAAAAGTAACGGACGATCGACAATAGTGGACACCAAATCCCCTCCGTTATACTGTAACGAGTATTAGTTTGGACTGATTGTATCACCTATAATATTATCCAGATTCAGGGACAGTTTCTTCCCAGCTGCTATCAGGCAACTGAACCACCCTACCACAACCAGAGAGCGGTGCTGAACTACTATCTAATGCATTGGTGACCCTCGGACTATCTTTGATCGGACTTCACTGGCTTTACCTTGCACTAAACGTTATTCCCCTATCATGTATCTGTACACTGTAAATGGCTCGATTGTAATCACGTATTGTCTTTCCGCTGACTGGTTAGCATGCAACAAAAGCTTTTCACTGTACCTCGGTACACGTGACGATAAACTAAACTGAACTGAGCTGAAGATGGACACAAAACGCTGGGGTAACTCAGCGGGTCAGACAGCAATTCTGGAGAAAAGCAATAGGTGACGTTTCGGGCCGAGACCCTTCTTCAGACATTGAATTGCACTGAACTGAATCTGATCAATTCGATCAATTTGAACGAATGAATAAGTGTATTGGCCAAGTATTCCCATACAAGGAATTTGCCTCGACAATAAACTTCCCTCCTGGGATCAATAACGTTCTATCGTATCGTATCAGTTTGGATGCCGCGCAAAACAAGGGCTGGTCACGGTGGCACAGCGGTAGAGTTGCTGCCTCACAGCAAATGCAGCGCCGGAGACCCGGGTTCCATCCTGACTACGGGCGCTGTCTGCACAGAGTTTGTACGTTCTCCCCGTGACCCGCGTGGGTTTCCTCTGAGATCTTCGGATTCCTCCCACACTCCAGAGACGTACAGGTTTGTAGGTTAATTGGCTTGGTGTAAATGTAAAATTGTCCCTAGTCGGTGAAGGATGGTGTTAATATGCGGGGATCGCTGGTCGGCGCGGACCCGGTGGGCTGAAGGGCCTGTTTCCGCGCTGTATCTCTGAACTAAGCTAAAGTTCTACACTAAATATCCTGAATGATGAAGGCCACGGTGCCAAAAGCCTCCTTCGCCATCCTTTGTGTAAAATAAAGTTGTTCCTCAGGTACCTATTAAATCTTTCTGTACAGGTTTGTAGGTTAATTGGCTTGGTGTAAATGTAAAAAGTGCCCCTAGTGGGTGTAGGATGGTGTTAGTGTGCGGGGATCGCTGGTCGGTGCGGACTTAGTGGGCCGAAGGGCCTGTTTCTGCGCTGTATCTCTAAACTAAACTAGTGTGCGGGGATCGCTGGTGGGTGCGGACTTGGTAGGCCGAAGAGCCTGTTTCAGCACTGTGTTTCCAAACTAATTGAAACGGGTGTGCGTGGATCGCTGGCTGGAGCAGACTTGGTGGGCCGAAGGGCCTGTTTCCACTCTGTGTCTCCAAACTAATCTAAACTAGTGTGCGGGGATCGCTGGTCGGCGTGGACACGGTGGGCCGAAGGGCCTGTTTCCACGCTGTACAGTATCTCTAAACTAAACTAGTGTGCGAGGATCGCTGGTCGGCGCGGACACGAGGCTTCTGGCTGTACCTCGCTACACGTAACAGTATTAAAGCTAAACCTAAAGGCGTAGATAGATCCCCAGTAGGGGAGGAGAGTACTACCGATGTCCTCCCACTGACCCAGCTGTGGCTATAATGAAGAAGCCACTCTGGGTGGGGGTCAACCTTTGAAGCACTTGCAGCCCTGGAAGCCAGCGACAGCTGAGGGAAGCCAGGAGTCTGTGTGGCACGAGGAGCCCTCTCCCCGCTCCTGCCTGCACTGCCCTGTCCCGTCCCCTCCATCCATCCATCCATCCTCCAGGCCCACCATCAATCTTCATCTCATCCCCGGCAGCTGCTCCCTTCCTTCCTCATGCCGCCACTGAACTGACACAGAAAGTGCTCTCTGCGTTTCCCGCTGCCTTTTATGGCACGGAGCGTAGCGGCTGGCCGGCCTGGTCCGGAGACAGGGCGAGGTTAATAAATCTCCCCCCCACCCCCCCCCCCCCCCGCCATCTCTGCCCTCTTCCTCCTCTCCCTCCCCTCCTCCCCCCCCCCCCCCCCAAATAACAAAATCCAGTGTTTATTCAGTCTTGCAGGAACCAAAGTCACTGCTCAGCTGAAGATTATTTTCACCTCTCCTGATCCCTGCACATTCTTTTGGTGTTGAATATCTGGGACTTTGGAACAGAGGAGGTCAACTTTACTTTAGACTTTATAGAGATGCAGCCTGGAAACAGGCCCTTCGGCCCACCTAATCCATGCCAACCAACGATCCCCGCACACTGGTTTAGTTTAGTTTGGAGACAAAGGGCGGAAACAGGCCCTTCGGCCCACCTAATCCATGCCAACCAGCGATCCCCGCACACTGGTTTAGTTTAGTTTGGAGACACTGCGCGGAAACAGGCCCTTCGGCCCACCGAGTCCGCACTGACCAGCGATCCCCGCACACTAACACTATTCTACACACACTAGGGACAATTTTCACGTTTATACCAAGCCAATTAACCTACAAACCTGTATGTCTTTGGAGTGTGGGAGGAAATCGAAGCACTTGGAGAAAAACCACGCTGTCACGGGGAGAATGTACAAACTGCGTACAAACAAACACCCATAGTCAGGATCGAACCCGGGTCTCTAGTATTGTACGGTGCTGGAACAAAAGATGCTGCTCAACTGAATATTATTTTTATTTGTCATAACCTCCCCACATTCTTTTAGCGTTGAATATTTACGACATGACATGGACTTTAAAGACACAAAGTGCTGGAGTAACTCAGCGGGACAGGCAGCATCTCTGGAGAGAAGGAATGGGCGACGTTTCAGGTCGAGACCCTTCTTCAGATTGAGAGTCAGGGGAGAAGGAGTCCAGAGATAAGGAGGGGTAAGGTGTGAAAAAGACAGATCAAAGCGGACGGTGATAGGGAAACGTTAGAGATACAGCGCGGACACAGGCCCTTCCGTCCACCGAGTCCGTGCCGACCCGCGATCACTAGCACTACCCTACACACTGGGGGCAATTTACAATTCATAAGTTAATAAGCTCTCTGAGCAGAATTAGGCCATTCGGCCCATCAAGTCTACTCTGCCATTCAATCATGGCTGATCTACCTTTCCCTATCAACCCCATTCTCCTGCCTTCTCCCCATAACCCCTGACACCCGTACTAATTAAGGAATTACGCAAGGCAAACTAACCTACAAACCTGTACGTCCTTGGAGTGTGGGAGGAAACCAGAGCACCCGGAGAAAACCCACACAGTCACAGGGAGAATGTACAAACTCCATACAAACAGCACCCGTAGTCAGGATCAAACCTTAAGGTGGGGGGGGGGGGGGGGGGGAGGGGGGGAGGTGGGAGGGGGGGGGGGAATGATTTAATAGGAACCTGAGGGGTGACTTTTGCACACAAAGGGAGGTGGGTGTATGGAACGAGCTGCCAGAGGAGGTAGTTGAGGTTGGGACTATCCCAACATTTAAGACACATCTAGACAGGTACATGGATAGGACAGGTTTAGTGGGATATGGGCCAACGCAGGTGAGACTAGTGTAGATGGGACATGTTGGCCAGTGTGAGCAAGTTGGGTCCGATTCCTTTACTCTGGCAATAGAGATTCTGTGCATCTGCCCGATCTGCTCATCTCATGATTTTATACGACACCTCTTGAAAAGAGCTTGCAAACAAGATTTTTTGTTAAATGGAACAGGATGCAAAACTATTCAGCCCCACTTCTTACTAATCACGATCTTATGAAATTTGGGGTTTCATAACTCTCTCGTTGTGCAAGGGAAATCAACAATTTCGCAGCACAAGATTGTTATCTCCACACTTAGAAGAACATGACCTGAGTCCAACACTTCAGGTCAGGAGGTAAAACCAAAACTGAAAGTGTTGATGTATGTTAGAATTGCCCCACATCTAAGAGCTTCAGTTGACTTCAGCTGAACCGTATTCTGATGAATCAGGAAAGGGGAAACTGGCAGCAATACACGTCATAGTCAAGGACCAGTCTCACCCCTCTACATCGGCGAGACCAAGCGCAGGCTGGGCGATCGTTTCGCTGAACACCTCCGCTCAGTCCGTCTTAACCAACCTGATCTCCCGGTGGCCCAGCACTTCAACTCCCCCTCCCATTCCCAATCTGACATTTCTGCCCTGGGCCTCCTCCATTGTCAGAGTGAGGCCCAGCGCCAATTGGAAGAGCAGCGCCTCATGTTTCACTTGGGTAGTTTACACCCCAGCGGTATGAACATTAATAATAATAATAATGGATGGGATTTATATAGCGCCTTTCTAATACTCAAGGCACTTTACATCGCATTATTCATTCACTCCTCAGTCACACTCAGTGGTGGTAAGCTACTTCTGTAGCCACAGCTGCCCTGGGGCAGACTGACGGAAGCGTGGCTGCCAATCCGCGCCTACGGCCCCTCCGACCACCACCAGTCACTCACACACATTCACACACAGGCAAAGGTGGGTGAAGTGTCTTGCCCAAGGACACAACGACAGTACGCACTCCAAGCGGGATTCGAACCGGCTACCTTGAACATTGACTTCTCTAACTTCAGATAGCCCTTGCTTTCCCTCTCTCTCCACCCCCTCCCCCTTCCCAGTTCTCCCACTAGTCTTACTGTCTCTGACTTCATCCTATCTTTGTCCTGTCCCCCCCTCTGACATTAGTCTGAAGAAAGATCTCAAGACAATAGACAATAGGTGCAGGAGTAGGCCATTCGGCCCTTCGAGCCAGCACCGCCATTCAATGTGATCATGTCTGATCATCCCCAATCAGTACCCCGTTCCTGCCTTCTTCCCATATCCCCTGACTCCGCTATTTTTAAGAGCCCTGGCTAGCTCTCTCTTGAAAGTATCCAGAGAACCGGCCTCCACCGCCCTCTGAGGCAGTGAATTCCACAGAGGTCTCAACCTGAAATGTCACCCATTGCTTCTCTCCATAGATGCTGTCTCATCCGCTGAGTTACTCCAGCATTTTGTATCTACCTTCGATTTTAACCAGCATCTGCAGTTCCTTCTTCCACACGAGTCTCACCCCGTTCACTCCCTCTTCTCCCCTCTCCCATCGGGCAAGAGGTACAGAAGTGTACAGACACACACCTCCAGATTCGGGGGCAGTTTCTTCCCAGCTGTTATCAGTTTCTTCCCAGCCGTCCTGAACTACCACTTGAGATCCTCAGATGTTCTTTAAGCAGACTTTATCTTGCACTAAAAGTTATTCCCTGCATCTGTACACCGTCGATGGAGTGTAATCGTGTATTGTCGTTCCGCTGACAACCAAAGCTTTTCACCGTACCTCAATAAGCGTGACAATAAACTAAACTAACTAACTAAGCTAACTAGCACATAACAGTCTGAAGAAGGATCCCGACTAAAGACGTCAGCTATCCATGTTCTCTGGGAATTCTGCCCGACCCGCTGAGTTACTCCCACCCCTATCCCCACTGGAGTCCTTGATGATGCTGGGGGGCCAGTGGAGAGGGGTGGGGGCGCGGAGTTGATCGGGAGATGGATGGGCAAAAGCTAGAAATGAAAAGGAGACGAAAGGGAAACAGATAAGAAGAGGCGAGGAGTTAAATGTGAAGCCTAATGGATGGATACAGCTGGAAGGCGTATGAGGGGGGGGGAGGAGGAGGGGGGGTATAGAGTGGGAGAAATGTGTGGGCACCATGTCACTCACGGTGGTGCAGCGGTAGAGTTGCTGCCTGTTCCCAATGTTGGGCGAGTCCAGAACCAGGGGCCACAGTCTTCGAATAAAGGGGAGGTCATTTAAGACTGAGGTGAGAAAAAAACTTTTTCACCCAGAGAGTTGTGAATTTGTGGAATTCCCTGCCACAGAGGGCAGTGGAGGCCAAATCACTGGATGGATTTAAGAGAGAGTTAGATAGAGCTCTAGGGGCTGGTGGAGTCAAGGGATATGGGGAGAAGGCCGGCACGGGTTATTGATAGGGGACGATCTGCCATGGTCACAATGAATGGCGGTGCTGGCTCGAAGGGCCGAATGGCCTCCTCCTGCACCTATTTTCTATGTTTCTATATGTTTCACAGCGCCAGAGACCCGGGTTCCATCCCGACTACGGGTGCTGTCTGAACCGACCTGCGTGGGTTTTCTCCGGGTGCTCCGGTTTCCTCCCGCTCTCCAATGACGCACAGGTTTGTAGGTGTGCTACAGTCGGCTTGGAATAACTGTAAATTGTCCCTAGTGTGTGCGGGATAGTGTTAATGTGCGGGGATCGCTGGCCGGCGCGGACCCGGCGGGCCGAAGGGCCTGTTTCCTTGCTGTATCTCGAAAGCAGAACTAAAGACAGACACAAAATGCTGGAGTAACTCAGCAGGACAGGCAGAGCATCTCTGGAGGGAAGGGATGGGTGACGTTTGCAAAAGGATTTGAGTATAGGAGCAGGGAGGTTCTACTGCAGTTGTACAGGGTCTTGGTGAGACCACACCTGGAGTATTGCGTACAGTTTTGGTCTCCAAATCTGAGGAAGGACATTATTGCCATAGAGGGAGTACAGAGAAGGTTCACCAGACTGATTCCTGGGATGTCAGGACTGTCTTATGAAGAAAGACTGGATAGACTTGGTTTATACTCTCTAGAATTTAGGAGATTGAGAGGGGATCTTATAGAAACTTACAAAATTCTTAAGGGGTTGGACAGGCTAGATGCAGGAAGATTGCTCCCGATGTTGGGGAAGTCCAGGACAAGGGGTCACAGCTTAAGGATAAGGGGGAAATCCTTTAAAACCGAGATGAGAAGAACTTTTTTCACACAGAGAGTGGTGAATCTCTGGAACTCTCTGCCACAGAGGGTAGTCGAGGCCAGTTCATTGGCTATATTTAAGAGGGAGTTAGATGTGGCCCTTGTGGCTAAGGGGATCAGAGGGTATGGAGAGAAGGCAGGTACGGGATACTGAGTTGGATGATCAGCCATGATCATATTGAATGGCGGTGCAGGTTCGAAGGGCCGAATGGCCTACTCCTGCACCTAATTTCTATGTTTCTATGTTTCGGGTCGAGACCCTTCTTCAGACTGAACTAGACTTAAGGGCGGGGCACTGTGTGGGTGAAGATGATGGAGGAGGTTTCCAAAAATTCAATGTTCGTACCTTTGTGTTGTAAGCCACTCGGAACGGAATGTTCCTCTGGTTAGCCTGAGGCCTTACTGTGGCAATGGAGGAGGCCCAGGACAGTAAGGTCGTCGTGGGAGTGGGGAGGTGAGTTAAAGTGGGGTGCAAGCGGGCACAAGACGTCTACGCAGGTTCTGCTCGGAGGGAAAGATTATACCGATGAGGGAGACCGTCCAGCGAGTCGAGGTCTCTCAACTTTACAACCAGTTCACCTATTGAATGACCCTTGAACTGAAGCCTCCTGTTTTACTGCTCTCCGGCAGAAAACGAGACAGACTGACTTGCTTTAAATAGCAGCAAGACCAGCTTGGTGCTATCAGTCAATGATAAAAGTGTCATATAATGGCCTGGGCCCAGCAAAGTTAAATCAATACCGGACCTTTTATCTCGGCATTAAGTAGTTTGTTTGGTTGTAACCTCTTTCAAAATGCGGCAACAAAACTCAAATACTTCTCCGCAGGGCCCCTGCGCCTTGCCTCTGACCTGTTTTTATTTCTATTAATTCTCTGCACTCACAGTGTTGAAAATGGCCACAAAACGGTCGACGTTGTGTACTGTCTCAGTGTGCTACACTTGTACTGGGCCTGACATGCTTTTCATAGGTTTATGGTCAAGGGGAAAGGATTTAATAGGAATCTGAGGGGTCACTTTTTCACCCAAAGGGTGGTGGGTGTATGGAACGAGCTGCCGGAGGAGGTAGTTGAGGCCGGGACTATCCCAGCGTTTAAGAAACAGTTAGACGGGTACGTGGATAGGGCAGGTTTGGAGGGATATGGGCCAGGGTGGGACTAGTGTAGCTGGGACATTGTTGGGCCGGTGTGGGCAAGTAGGGCCGAAGGGCCTGTTTCCACACTATATCACTCTATGACTGGGGACTCAGTTTAAGAATAAGGGGTAAGCCATTTAGAACGGAGACGAGGAAACACACTTCCACACAGAGAGTGGTGAATCTGTGGAATTCTCTGCCTCAGAGGGCGGTGGGGGCCGGTTCTCTGGATGCTTTCAAGTTAGAGCTAGATAGGGCTCTTAAAAATAGCGGAGTCAGGGGTCAGGGGATATGGGGAGAAGGCAGGAACGGGGTACTGATTGGGGATGATCAGCCATGATCACATTGAATGGCGGTGCTGGCTCGAAGGGCCGAATGGCCTACTCCTGCACCTATTGTCTATTGTCTATAACAGCGAGGAAAGAAGCGTCACCATCCATGAGATGGCGTCATCGTCAGGGAAGAAAAGATGATATGAGCGTAGGAAGGATCTGCAGATGCTGGTTTAAATTGAAGTTAAGACACAAAATGTTGGGATTGCCTCAGCTGGTCAGGCAGCGTCTCTGGAGAGAAGGAATGGGTGACGTTTCTGGGGTCACCACCCACAAGGGTGATGGAACTGTTGTCGGTTTGTTAAAACATTTTCGCAAACCATCTTTGGCCCATTTTGCGGCCCAGAATCTATTTTTGCCGCATCTTCTCTCCAGAAGGTGAGGAAGGAATATTTACACAGCCCTTACAATTCAAAGCACCTGTTAGGACAAAGGGATAAGAAAATAGAGGAGGCAACAGCTGATCCAGTTAGGTCACCTCCCTGAACTGCGGAGAGATACCACCAGCGGCCCACAAAGACGGGCACGGTGGCGCAGCGGTAGAGTTGCTGCCTCACATAGAAACATAGAAAATAGGTGCAGGAGGAGGCCATTCGGCCCTTCGAGCCAGCACCGCCATTCATTGTGATCATGGCTGATCGTCCCCAATCAATAACCCGTGCCTGCCTTCTCCCCATATCCCTTGACTCCACTAGCCCCTAGAGCTCTATCTAACTCTCTCTTAAATCCATCCAGTGACTTGGCCTCCACTGCCCTCTGTGGCAGGGAATTCCACAAATTCACAACTCTCTGGGTGGAAAGGTTTTTTCTCACCTCTGTCTTAAATGGCCTCCCCTTTATCCTAGGACTGTGTGGCCCCTGGTTCTGGACTTGCCCAACATTGGGAACATTTTTCCTGCATCTAGCTTGTCCAGTCCTTTTATAATTTTATATGTTTCTATAAGGCCCCCCCCTCATCCTTCTAAACTCCAGTGAATACAAGCCTCGTCTTTTCAATCTTTCCTCATATGACAGTCCCGCCATCCCAGGGATCAATCTCGTGAACCTACACTGCACTGCCTCAATCACAAGGATGTCCTTCCTCAAATTAGGAGACCAAAACTGTACACAATACTCCAGATGTGGTCTCATCTGAGACCTCACAGCGCCAGAGACCCAGGTTCGATCCCGACTACGGGCGCTGTCTGCACGGAGTTTGCACGTTCTCCCCGTGACCTGCGTGGGCTTTCTCCGAGATCTTCGGTTTCCTCCCACACTCCAAAGACGTACAGGTTTGTAGGCAAATTGGCTTTGGTATAAATGTAAATTGTCCCTAGTGCGTGGAGGATAGTGTTGGTGTCCGGGGATCGCTGGTCGGCACGGATTCGGTGGGCCGAATGGCCTGTTTCCGCGCTGTATCTCTAAACTAAACTAAACTAAACCACCTGCAACCACTTAGGTGTTTTAGCACGGAGATAAACACAAAATGCTGGAGTAACTCAGCGGGTCAGGCAGCATCTCTGGAGAAAAGGAATAGTTGACGTTTCTGGTCGAGACCCTTCTTCAGACGGAGAGGAGTCAGGGAAAAGGGAAATGAGAGATGCAGGCGGTGGTATTGAGAGATATACAACAAATGAATTGTCACTGGTTATTCCCACTCTTTGGTTAAACATAGCTGTGGCTTCAAGAGGACAGGTCTGCAGCCAACATAATCAAAGACTTGTCCCACCTTATGACTTCATAAGTTCATAAGTTCTAGGAGCAGAATTAGGCCATTCGGTCCCTCAAGTCTACTCCACCATTCAATCACGGCTGATCCATCTTTCCCTCTCAACCCCATTCTCCTGCCTTCTCCACATATCCCCTGACACCCGCACTAATCACAAATCTATCTACCTCCGCCTTCAACATGTCCACTGACTTGGTCTCCACATCCATTTGTGGCAATAAATTTCACAGATTCACCACCCTCTTCTCTTTGCCCTCGTTGGATGATCAGCCATGATCATATTGAATGGCGGTGCAGGCTCGAAGGGCCGAATGGCCTCTACTCCTGCACCTATTTTCTATGTTTCTATGGTTCTATGAGGTACGGAAGCTTGAGAGCGCACACCACCAGACTCGGGAAGAGGAATTAGGCCAGCACGGTGGCGCGGCGGTAGAGTTGCGGGTTCCATCCTGACTACGGGTGCTGTCTGTACGGAGTTTGTACGTTCTTCCCGTGACCTGCTTGGGTTTTCTCCGAGATCTTCGATTTCCTCCCGCACTCCAAAGACGTGTAGGTTTATAGATTAATTGGCTTCTGTAAATTGTCCCAAGCGCGTGTAGGATAGAACTAGTGTAAGGGGTGATCGTTGGGTCGGCGCGGGCTCGGTGGGATCGAAGAGCCCGTTTCCATGCTATATCTCCAAAACTAAAAACAGTGAGTTTCCCCTCGGTTACGAGACTTCTGAACTGTCCCGCCATTATCTAGTGTTGGGGTTCTGGCCCGTTTACCCCCTGGTAACTTGAACAGCGCATAACAATGTTATTTCACTTATATATGACCAACTAATGATGAAAAGATCCCGGTATACCAGAACCAAACACAGTCAGTCAATGAGAACAAATATGTACAAATCCTGAATCAACAAATTCACCCCCTGGGTGGGTGAAATTGGCCCCAGGTTGGGAACCCTTGATCTTGGGATTCACCTCTACCCCATTGTGGACATTGGACTTTGTCTGTGGAACTGATGCGCTACAATGCTGAGAACTATATTCTGCACTCTGCATCTTCCCCCCTTTGTTCTACCTATTGTACTGGAGTTTGTTTATGTATAGTTTCATCTGATTTGATTGAATAGCATGAAAAACTAAACTTTTCGCTGCACCTTGGAACACCTGACAATAATACACTTTAACCAAAAACAAGCTGAAGGAACGAAATTTGCATTCATGGGATCACTGTTTTTTTGTTTTTTTTACATTGAAGAGATACAGTGCAGAAACAGGCCATTCGGCCCATTCAGTCCGTGTTGATTAGCGACAAGCCTGCACACCAGAATTATCCTACACACACTAGGGACAATTTACAATTTTTTACCAAGCAGGTTTTAACCTGCAAACCTGTACGTCTTTGGAGTGTGGGAGGAGACCGGAGCTCCTGGAGAAAACCCACGTGGTCCCGGGGAGAGCGTACAAACGGGGTGGCATTGCTGGTTCAAGAGGAGATTAATGCAATAGCAAGGAGAGACATTAGTTTGGATGCTGTAGAATCGGTACGGGTAGAACTGCGAATGAGCCAAGGGCAGAGAACACTTGTTGGAGTTGGATACAGACCATCAAACAGCAGTAGGATAGCATCAAGCAGGAAATCAGGGATGCATGTGGCAAAGGTATCATGGGCGACTTTAATCTACATATAGATTGGGCCAACCAAGTAGGAGGATTTCTTGGAATGTACTTCCGGGATGGTTTTTTAAACCAATATGTAGAAGAACCGACTAGAGGGCAGGCCATCCTAGAATGGGTATTGTGTAATGGGGAAGGATTAGTTAGCGATCTTGTTGTGCAAGGCCCCTTGGGCAACAGTGACCATAATATGGTGGAATTCTGCATTAGGATGGAGAGTGACACGGTTAATTCAGAGAGTAACGTCCTGAACTTAAAGAAAGGAGACTTTGAATGGATGAGACGGGAATTGGCTGGGATAGACGGGCAAATTATACTTACAGGGTTGATGGTGAATGGTGAAGATTTAATAACTGCTTGGATGAACTCCGAAAATTGTTCATCCCTGTCTGGCGAAAAAATAAAACGGGGAAGGCGGCTTAATCGTGGCTGACGAGGGAAATCAAGTGTTAAATCCAAGAAGAGGCAAATGAATTGGTCAGAGGAAGCAGCAAACCAGCGGACTGGGAGAAATTTAGAACTCAACAGAGGAGGACAAAGGGGTTAATTAAGAGGGGGGGAAATAGCATGTAAGAAAGCTTGCAGGGAATATAACAACTGACTCTAAAAGCTTCTTTAGATATGTAAAAAGGAAAACATTAGTGAAGACAAATGTAGGTCCCTTACAGTCAGAGACAGGTGAATTTATAATGGGGGAACAAGGAAATGGTAGAACAGTTAAACGAGTACTTTGGTTCTGTCTTCACTAAGGAAGACACAAACAATCTCCCGGAAATACTAGGGGATCGAGGATCTAGTGGGAGGGAGGAACTGAAAGGAATCCACATTAGTCAGGAAATGGTGTGAGGTAAACTGTTGGGACTAAAGACTGATAAATCCCCAGGGCCTGAGGGTCTGCATCCAAGAGCAACGATCTTATAGCCTCTGTAATAAGATCTTTGTCCAAGAGTACCCAAGGAGGTGGCCCTAGAAATCGTGGATGTATTGGTGATCATTTTCCAATGTTCTCTCGACTCTGGATCAGTTCCTGTGGACTGGAGGGTTGCCAATGTAAGCCCACTGTTTAAGAAAGGAGGGAGAGAGAGAAAACGTGGAATGATAGACCAGTTAGCCTGACATCGATAGTGGGTAAGATGCTGGAATCAATTGTTAATGATGTTATAGCAGCGCATTATGAAAGCATGACAGGATCGGTCAAAGTCAGCATGGATTTATGAAGGGGAAATCATGCTTGACTAATCTTCTGGTATTTTTTGAGGATGTAACAAGTAGAATGGATAAGGGAGACAGTGGATGTGGTGTATCTGGACTTTCAAAAAGCCTTTGACATGGTCCCACACAAGAGATTAGTGTGCAAAATTAGCGCTCATGGTATTGGGGGTAGGGTATTGACATGGATAGGGAACTGATTGGCAGACAGGAAGCAAAGAGCAGGAATTAACGGGTCCTTTTCAGAATGGCAGGCAGTGACTAGTGGGGTGCCACAAGGCTCGGTGCTGGGACCCCAGTTATTTACAATATATATTGACGATTTAGATGAAGGAATTAAATGTGACATCTCTAAGTTTGCGGATGTCACAAAGCTGGGTAGCAGTGTTAGCTGCGATGAGGATGCTGGGTGACTTGGAGAGGTTG
This sequence comes from Amblyraja radiata, assembly GCF_010909765.2. Lineage (NCBI taxonomy): Eukaryota > Metazoa > Chordata > Chondrichthyes > Rajiformes > Rajidae > Amblyraja > Amblyraja radiata. Next base: position 107,493,822 of record NC_045960.1, on the reverse strand, counting down.
GGTGAGTGGGCAGATGCATGGCAGATGCAGTATAATGTGGATAAATGTGAGGTTATCCACTTTGGTGGCAAGAACAGGAAGGCAGATTATTATCCGAATGGTGTCAGATTAGGAAAAGGGGAGGTGCAACGAGACCTGGGTGTGCTTGTACATCAGTCACTGAAAGTAGGCATGCAGGTACAGCAGGCAGAGAAGACAGCTAATGGCATGTTGGCCTTCATTACGAGAGGATTTGAGTTTAGGAGCAAGGAGGTCCTACTGCAGTTGTACCGGGCCGTGGTGAGACCGCATCTGGAGTATTGTGTGCAATTTTGGTTCCCTAATTTGAGGAAGGACATTACTGCTACTGAGGGAATGCAGTGTAGGTTCGTCAGGTTAATGCCCGGGATGGCAGGACTGACATATGATGAAAGAATGGATCGACTGAGCTTGTTTTCACTGGAATATAGGATGAGTGGGCATCTTATAAAAACATATACAATTCTTAAAGGATTGGACAAGGTAGACGCAGGAAAAATGTCCCCGATGTTGGGGGAGTCCAGAACCAGGGGGTCACATTTGAAGAATAAGGGGTTGGCCATTTAGGACTGAGATGAGGAAAAACCTCATCACCCGGAGAATTGCGAATCTGTGGAATCTGTGGACACAGAAGGCAGTGGAGGCCAATTCACTGGATGTTTTCAAGAGAGAGTTAGATTTAGCTCTTAGGGCTAAAGGAATCAAGGGATATGGGGAGAATGTTGGAACTGGGGTACTGATTTTAGATGATCAGCCATGATCATATTGAACGGAGGTGCTGTCGATTTGGGCCTAATCCTGCACCTATTTTTCTATATTTCTAACTCTGTACAGACAGCACCCATTTGTAGGTTCATTGGCTTGGTATAAATGTGACAATGTCTCTGGTGTGTGCAGGGTAGTGTTGATGTGCGGGGATCGCTGGTCGGCGCGGACCCGGTGGGCCGAAGGGCCTGTTTCCGCGCTGTATCTCTCAACTAAATATACAGGAGAACATGCAGGAAGATTGTTCCCGATGTTGGGGAAGTCCAGGACAAGGGGTCACAGTTTAAGGATAAGGGGGGAAATCTTTTAGGACCGAGATGAGGAAAACATTTTTCACCCAGAGAGTGGTCAATCTCTGGAATTCTCTGCCACAGAAGGTGGTTGAGGCCAGTTCATTGGCTATATTTAAGAGGGAGTTAGATGTGGCTAAAGGGATCAGGGGGTATGGAGAGAAGGCAGGTACAGGATACTGAGTTGGATGATCAGCCATGATCATATTGAATGGCGGTGCAGGCTCGAAGGGCCGAATAGCCTACTCCTGCACCTATTTTCTATGTTTCTATGTTTCTATGTTTCTATGAGGGTTGCGTGCGTATGTGTTGGCACAGGGGGTGAGGACCACACTAGAGGTGTGGGAGAAGAAGAGGGAGCAGGAAGTGGAAAATTAAAGAGCCGAGCTGTGTAACACAAACATTCTGTTGTTTGAAAACACTCCAGTACTTTGAAGCTAGTCCGATCCCCGCAGGATAAGTGAATTCCTACATCGCCTGCTCAGGCAGCCTGGATTAACCGCAAAGCCCAACGATCTGTCACCAAGCAGATCACTTTACAGTGTCCTTGCTCCTAACTCTCACAAGTGTGTGTTTGATACGCCTGTTTCCGTGCTGTATCTCGAAACTCCCTTGAAGACTCTAAACTCCCTTTAGGGTGTCAGGGTAGCGCAGTGGTAGAGTTGCTGCCTCACAGCGCAAGAGACTCGGGGTTCAATCCCGACTACTGGTGCTGTCTGTACAGAGTTTGTACGTTCTCCTCCCGTGACCTGCGTGGGTTTTCCTCCTGGAACTGCGTTTTCCTCCCACGCTCCAAAGACGTACGGGTTTGTAGGTTAATTAGTTTGGCGTAAATGTATCAATGTCCCTGGTGCGTGTAGGATAGTGTCATGGTCCTGTCCCACTTACGCGACTTTTTCGGCGACTGCCGGCACCCGTCATAGGTCGTGGAAGGTCGCCGAAAAATTGCAACGTGTTGAAAATCCAGCGGCGACCAGAACAAGGCTGCAGTTGTATACGGCTCTGGTGAGACCACATCTGGAGTATTGTGCACAGTTTTGGTCTCCTAATTTGAGGAAGGACATCCTTGTGATTGAGGCAGTGCAGCGTAGGTTCACGAGATTGATCCCCGAGATGGTGGGACTGTCATATGAGGAAAGATTGAAAAGACTAGGCTTGTATTCACTGGAGTTTAGAATGATGAGGGGGGATCTTATAGAAACATATAAAATTATAAAAGGACTGGACAAGCTAGATGCAGGAAAAATGTTCCCAATGTTGGGCGAGTCCAGAACCAGGGGCCACAGTCTTAGAATAAAGGGGAGGTCATTTAAGACTGAGGTGAGAAAAAACTTTTTCACCCAGAGAGTTGTGAATTTGTGGAATTCCCTGCCACAGAGGGCAGTGGAGGCCAAGTCACTGGATGGATTTAAGAGAGAGTTAGATAGAGCTCTAGGGGCTAGTGGAGTCAAGGGATATGGGGAGAAGGCAGGCACGGGTTATTGATAGGGAACGATCAGCCATGATCACAATGAATGGCGGTGCTGGCTCGAAGGGCCGAATGGCCTCCTCCTGCACCTATTTCTGTTTCTATATTTCTATGTTAAAGTACGACCCTTTGGGCAACTGAGGAGACTACCCACGACCATACATGCGATACCCTGGCGACATGTCACGGGGTGAAGCCTGTATGGTCGTGAGTAAACATAGAAGCATAGAAATTAGGTGCAGGAGTAGGCCATTCGGCCCTTCGAGCCTGCACCGCCATTCAATATGATCATGGCTGATCATCCAACTCAGTATCCTGTACCTGCCTTCTCTCCATACCCCCTGATCCCTTTAGCCACATGGGCCACATCTAACTCCCTCTTAAATATAGCCAATGAACTGGCCTCAACTACCTTCTGTGGCGGAGAATTCCACAGATTCACCACTCTCTGTGTGAAAAATGTTTTTCTCATCTCGGTCCTAAAAGATTTCCCCCTTATCCTTAAACTGTGACCCCTTGTTCTGGACTTCCCCAACATCGGGAGCAATCTTCCTGCATCTAGCCTGTCCAACCCCGTAAGAATTTTGTAAGTTTCTATAAGATCCCCCCTCAATCTTCTAAATTCTAGCGAGTACAAGCCGAGTCCATCCAGTCTTTCTTCATATGAAAGTCCTGACATCCCAGGAATCAGTCTGGTGAACCTTCTCTGCCCAAAGTCGCCCAAAGAGTCGTACGTTGTTCTGGTCGCCGCTGGATTTTCAATATGTAGAAAATTTGTCGCCATTAATGTGCGGGGATCAGCGCGGACTCGGTGGGCCGAAGGGCCTGTTTCCGCGCTCTGAACTCTGAACAAAACCAAACTGGAAGAAAACAGCTCTGACTTTCCACAAGATATTTTTGTCCAAGTTAAGGCTTTGTAGATCTTGCTGTCGGGGGCAAATAGTGAGTTGGAATAATGCCTCCTTTATAGCTGGTGCAATCAGCTGAGCCAATATTGAAACTCTTAAATGATTTACAAATTTGATAAGGACATTGAAAGCCAAAGAGTGAAAAACAACTCACTTCAGAAAGTGACAAACATTCAAAAATTGCAAGTAACGACTGCTGCTTCAGAGTGACATAAATGAGCCAAAAAAACATGGATTTGCCTCAAAGTTGATCCGTTGACTTTGCTGATTTTATTTTACAAAGTCATCTTTTACTTCCGTTCGACAACTGGCATTGTTCTTAAAAGTAGTTCCTTATTACAAAATAAAAATCTTTCAAAGGCAGCCACAAAGTGCTGGAGTAACTCAGCTGGTCTGACAGCATCAGTGGGGGAAATAGGATGGGTGACGTTTCGCGTCTGGGCCTTTCTTCAGACTTCAGCAGGGGCGGAAACCCTGGGGGGAGGGGGTGGGAACAGGGGGACAGGGGGGATATCTCCCTCCATGCTGAGAGGTCGAGGACAACCCCCCCCCCCCCCATGTTTTGTAATCCAGGCTTTATCAGTCATAGAAACATAGAAACATAGAAAATAGGTGCAGACCATTTGGCCCTTCGAGCCTGCACCGCCATTCATTATGATCATGGCTGATCATCCAACTCAGTATCCCATACCTGCCTTCTCTCCTTTAGCCACAAGGGCCACATCTAACTCCCTCTTAAATATAGCCAATGAACTGGCCTCAACTACCTTCTGTGGCAGAGAATTCCAGAGATTCACCACTCTCTGTGTGAAAAATGTTTTTCTCATCTCGGTCCTAAAAGATTTCCCCCTTATCCTTAAACTGTGACCCCTTGTTCTGGACTTCCCCAACATCGGGAACAATCTTCCTGCATCTAGCCTGTCCAACCCCTTAAGAATTTTGTACGTTTCTATAAGATCTCTCCTCAATCTTCTAAATTCGAGCGAGTACAAGCCGAGTCTATCCAGTCTTCCTTCATATGAAAGACGCTTTCTAAGGGCTGAATCGATCCGTTCGCGGGGCCTTTCAGCGCCCGGCGCAGCTTAAAATCAAATTGGTGCATCGAGGTGATCGAGGCGTTCGAGGCTCCCGATGTTGAAAGTCCCCGCGAACAGACCGATCGAAGCCCCACGGTTCGGGGCGGACGAAGCTGCTGTTGCTGGAGGTCGGAGTCGGTCACCAACCAGGTCAGCTCCCGATGTTACCGTCCACCGGGCGCTCGGCCGAAGCTCCGCGTGTGTGCGCATGTCTTTGAGTGCGCCAAGAAATTGTGTCCCCCACATGTTTTGATAGCGAATTCCATGCCTGGACTTCAGTACATAGTTTAGTTTGGAGATACAGCACGGTAAACAGGCCCTTCGGCCCACCGCATCAGCGCTGACCAGCGAATACCCCAAAGAGGTTTGTAGGTTAATTGGCTTCGGTAAAAATTGTCCCTCGTGTCCAAGTTACTATCGTTCTCTCGGTGTTGGACACTGATCTTTCTTTTTATACTGGACTTTAAATCATGTATCATGTTTTTTTGTATATGATTTATGATGCTCTGATATGTAATTTACTAAGCTGTTATATGTATTTTATGGTGTTTTTATTTGCAGTGTATTTTATTTAATGTTGTCGCTTGTCTGGACCTTGAGTCTGAAATCAACTTTAATAATAATAATAATAATAATAATAATAATAATAATAATAATAATAATAATAATAATAATAATAATAATAATAATAATAATAATAATAATAAACTACAAACCCACACGTCTTTGGAATGTGGAGGAAACCGGAGCACTGAAAAAAACCCTCGCAGGTCACGGGGAGAACGTGCAAACTCCATACAAACAGCACCTGCAGTCAGGATTGAACCCCAGGTCTCTGGCGCTGTAAAGCAGCAACTCTACCGCTGCACCACCGTGTCGCCCCCTTCTTAGTTTCTATGCCTCTTATGCCCCTGTCCCACTTAGGAAACCTGAACGGAAACCTCTGGAGACTTTGCGTCCCCACCCAAGGTTTCCGTGCGGTTCCCGGAGGTTGCAGGTGGTTGCCGGAGGTTGCAGGTGGTGGAAGCAGGTAGGGAGACTGACAAAAACCTCCGGGAACCGCACGGAAACCTTGGGTGGGGCGCAAAGCCTCCAGAGGTTTCCGTTCAGGTTTCCTAAGTGGGACAGGGGCTTTACTCTTCTTAAATAAACTAAAGTAAAAGAGCTTGCTCACTGTAGCTGGGTACACGTGACAATAGACGATAGGTGCAGGAGGAGGCCATTCGGCCCTTCGAGCCAGCACCTCCATTCACTGTAATCATGGCTGATCATCCCCAATCAGTACCCCGTTCCTGCCTTCTCCCCGTATCCCATGACTCCGCTATCTTTAAGAGCCCTATCTAGCTCTCTCTTGAAAGTATCCAGAGAATTGTCCTCCACCGCCCTCTGAGGCAGAGAATTCCACAGACTCACAACTCTCTGGGTGAAAAGGTGTTTCCTCGTCTCCGTTCTAAATGGCCAACCCATTATTCTTAAACTGTGGCACCTGGTTCTGGACTCCCCCAAGATCGGGAACATGTTTCCTGACTCCAGTGTGTCCAAACCCTTAATAATCTTCTGAAGAAGGGTTTTTCGGCCCGAAACGTTGCCTATTTCCTTCGCTCCATAGATGCTGCTGCACCCGCTGAGTTTCTCCAGCACTTTTGTCTACCTTCGATTTTCCAGCATCTGCAGTTCCTTCTTAAACTCTTAATAATCTTATATGTTCCAATAAGATACCCTCTCGTCGTTCTAAATTCCAGAGTATACAAGCCCAAGTTGCTCCAGTCTTTCAACATATGACAGTCCCGCCATCTCGAGAATTAACCTAGTTTATTAACAATGAACTACAGTGACTGAAACTGACCTGCAGCATCCAATCTGCCTCTGGCCTGCACAGTCACTTTGCAGTTTGCTCGAATCCCGGGCCACATTTAAAAGGTTTCTTCCCCTTCGCTAGAGGAAAGCCAGCATGGTATCTATCACATGCAGTTTCCCACCTTGGTGTTGACATGAAATATCATTGCAGGCACCAGCATCGACATGGCAGTGGAGTTTTAACCCAGTAGCTACCAGTAGCAAATGGGGCAGCACGGAGGAGCAGCGGTAGAGTTGCTGCCTCACAGCTCCAGAGACCCGGGTTCGATCCCGACTACGGGCTGCTGTCAGCACGGAGTTTGTACGTTCTCCCCGCGACCTGCGTGGGCTTTCTCCGAGATCTTCGATTTCCTCCCACACTCCAAAGACGTACAGGTTTGTAGGTGTCATTGTAAAAGTGACCCTAGTGTGTGTAGGATAGTGTTAATGTGCAGGGATCGCTGGCCAGCACGGACTCAGTGGGCCGAAGGGCCTACTAATTGTCCCTGGAGTGTGTAGGGTAGTTCTAATGTGCGGGGATCGCTGGCCGGCACAGACTCGGTGGGCCGAAGGGCCTGTTAACTGTCCCTAATGTATGTAGGGTAGTTTTAATAGACAACAGCCAAAAAGGTGCACGAGTAGGCCATTCGGCCCTTCAAGCCAGCACCGCCATTCAATGTGATCATGGCTGATCATCCCCAATCAGTACCCCGTTCCTGCCTTCTCCCCATATCCGCTGCTTCTGCTATTTTTAAGAGCTCTATCTAACTCTCTCTTGAAAGTATCCAGAGAGCCGAAAATCTCACACACACACACACACACACACAGACACACACACACACACACACACACAGCCATTCGTCACCTGCTCCCTACATTTACAATACAATAGCTGAACGGACCTGTTGTGATCGAGTAGAGAAATATTCATATATCCATATCTATATTTTCACCTGCAAAACCTGCCAGGGGGGGATAGAGGCTCTGCTTTATTCTGCACCTTCCCATACTTCCAGTATCCCCCTCCCTGACTCCCCGTCCTATTCCCACACTGACCTTTCTGTCCTGGGCCTCCTCCACTGCCAGAGTGAGGCCCAGCGCAAATGGGAGGAACAGCACCTGGGAGATTGCAACCTTCACGTGTTTCGACGAATGCAATCAACCCGGCGTGCACAATCAAATAAGATCAAATAAGAACAAGTTGTCCGTCAACTTTAGGCTGTGCCCGCCGTACGCAGGAAAAAGAAAGGTCTTTTCTGTTTATTGAAGGAAACACATGCAGAATAGTGAAAGGCTTGGACAAAGTGGATGTGGAGAGGATGTGTCCATTAGTGGGAGAGTCTAGGACTAGAGGTCATAGCCTCAGAATTAAAGGACGTTCTTTTAGGAAGATGAGGAGGAATTTCTTTAGTCAGAGGGTGGTGAATCTGTGCCACAGAAAGATGTGGAGGCCAAGACAGTGGATATATTTAAGGCAGAGACAGGTTAGTGCGGGTGTCAGAGGTTATGGGGAGAAGGCAGTAGAATGGGGTTAGGAGGGAGAGATAGATCAGCCATGATTGAATGGTGGAGTAGACTTGATGGGCTGAATGGCCTAATTCTGCTCCTATCTCTTATGATCTTACGAGCACCTCATATTTCGCTTGGGCAGCCTACACCCCAGTGGGTATGAACATTGACTTCAAGTAACCCTCTCTCTCCGTCCCTACCCCCTTCCCAGTTCTCTGAGTAGTTTCACTGTCCTCCTGATTAAATATTACTGATTTCATGCCTCGTTGTCACCTTCCCCTCATCTGACAATAAACCATTCTCCATTTCCTTGATCATCTTCTGCTTTGCTCTGTCGTTTTCACGCTTTGCCCTTCCATATCTCTAGACTCCCTCTGAAGAAGGGTCTCGACCCAAAATGTCACCGTCCACCTTTTCTCCAGAGGTGCTGCCTGTCCCATTGAGTGACTCCAGCATTTTGTGCCTTTTTGGTTTAGAGATACAGTGTGGAAACAGGCCCTTCGGCCCCACCGAGTCCGTGCCGACCAGCTATCCACCGCACACTAGCACTATCCTACAAATACTAGGGACAATTATACATGAATACCAAGCCAATTAGCCCACAAACTTGAGTAAGATTGTTAAGGGTTTGGACACGCTAGAGGCAGGAAACATGTCCCCGATGTTGGGGGAGTCCAGAACCAGGGGCCACACAGTTTAAGAATAAGGGGTAAGCCATTTAGAACGGAGACGAGGAAACACTTTTTCTCACAGAGAGTCGTGAGTCTGTGGAATTCTCTGCCTCAGAGGGCGGTGGAGGCCGGTTCTCTGGATGCTTTCAAGAGAGAGCTAGATAGGGCTCTTAAAGATAGCGGAGTCAGGGGATATGGGGAGAAGGCAGGAACGGGGTACTAATTGGGGATGATCAGCCATGATCACATTGAGTGGCTGGAAGGGCCGAATGGCCTACTCCTGCACCTATTGTCTATTGAAGTGAACATTCAAACTCCGTACCGAGGTCAGGATCGAACCGGGGTCTCTGGCGCTGTGAGGCAGTGGCTCTGCCCGCTGCACCACCGTGCCGTGTCTATATAAGGGGGAGGGGAGGTGGGGTGGTTGCTGGGGGGGGGAGGGGGACACAAGAGGCCAGTTCACTCTCTCCTGCTGGGCTAATTGGAAGTCGGTGATGACCAAGGGACCCTGCGTAGAGGAATGCGTGCTGGGAAATGAATCTGCCTGCATCTGAAACAAAAGAGAAGCTATGACCCATCATTGAAAGACAAGATAAGGAGATGCTTTGATCACCTTACTGACCGGCCCATTTCACTCTCCCAAGCAGCGCTCATCCCTGGGACCTGCCGCTCAAGGTAGTGTGTTTGATCTGACAGGCTCTAATTAATTTAATAAGCCCGTCGCTGTGAATGGGTTAGATTAGCGGCCGAGAGGTCATGGGGTCATGCAGCGCGGAAACAGGCCCAGCTTGCCCACACTGCGACTAACATGCCCCATCTACAGGTACATGGATAGGACAGGTTTAGAAGGACTAGTGTAGATGGGACATGTTGGCCGGTGTGGGCAAGTTGGGCAGAAGGGCCTGCTTCCACGCTGTACCACTCTATGACTCACTCAATAGACAATGGACAATAGGTGCAGGAGGAGGCCATTCGGCCCTTCGAGCCAGCACCGCCATTCAATGTGATGATGGCTGATCATCCCCAATCAGTACCCCGTTCCTGCCTTCTCCCCATATACCCTGACTCCACTATCTTTAAGAGCCCTATCTAACTCTCTCTTGAAAGTATCCAGAGAACCTGCCTCCACCGAGAATTCCACAGACTCACAACTCTCTGTGAGAAAAGGTGTTTCCTCGTCTCCGTTCTAAATGGCTTACCCCTTATTCTTAAACTGTAGCCCCTGGTTCTGGACTCCCCCCCAACATCGGGAACATGTTTCCTGCCTCTAGCGTGTCCAAGCCCTTAATAAACGTATATGTTTCAATAAGACCCCCTCTCACTCTTGGCCTCATCCTTGACTCGATGGCCAGCGTTTTGCTTTGAATGAAAGGGACATTGACAGGGGGAACCAAAATGGTTTTTTCACAACAACATAGCGGCTGCTTCAGAGCTGGCTTGACTTTTATGGTCAGCCGAACGATAAGATGTGCTTTGTTTTGTGAACAATTGCTAATTAAGGTGCTAACAGACACGAGGCAATTCTGCTCTGACCTTCCTGTCAGCACTCTCTGCCCCTTTATCAAGGAAAATTAGGACGCTAACTACCGGCTCATCTTTAAGCAGAGTTGCCTTTAGACCTCATTAGATATTGATCTGTCAGGGTCATGTCAATGGCTTCGGTTTTCAACCTTCCCCTGCCTGAGTTTCGAATGCCCACCAAGTTGGGAATACCCTTTAATAATAATAATAATAAATTTTATTTATGGGCACCTTTCAAGAGTCTCAAGGACACCTTACAAAAATTTAGCAAGTAGAGGAAAAACATGTAAGGGGAATGAAATAAATAGTAGAGACATGACTAGTACACAAAGTAAAGACAGAATTCAATTCAAAACACAATATGAGGCAATTAATGCACAGATGAAAAGGGAGGGGGACGTGGGGCTAAGGATAGGCAGAGGTGAAGAGATGGGTCTTGAGGCGGGACTGGAAGATGGTGAGGGACACGGAATTGCGGATCAGTTGGGGGAGGGAGTTCCAGAGCCTGGGAGCTGCCCTGGAGAAGGCTCTGTCCCCAAAACTGCGGAGGTTGGACTTGTGGATGGAGAGGAGACCGGCTGATGTGGATCTGAGGGACCGTGAGGGTTGGTAGGGGGAGAGGAGGTCAGTGAGATATGGGGGGGGGCCAGATGGTGGAGGGCTTTGTAGGTGAGGATCAGGGTTTTGTAGGTGATCCGGTGGGAGATGGGAAGCCAGTGAAGTTGTTTGAGGACTGGAGTGATGTGATGCCAGGATTTGGTGTGGGTGATGAGTCAAAATAAAAAGGCAGACCATCACACAAACCAACCTCCCTTCCATCGACTCCATTTACACCTCACGCTGCCTCGGCAAGGCCAGCAGCATAATCAAGGACTCAGCTACATATGCTGAGAGAGTGGAGCGGCTGGGCTTGTACACTCTGGATTTAAAAGGATGAGAGGATATCTTATTGAAACATATAAGATTGTTCAGGGTTTGGACACGCTAGAGGCAGGAACCATGTTCCCATCTCTGAATCTGAAGAAGGGTTTCGGCCCGAAACGTTGCCTATTTCCTTCGCTCCATAGATGCTGCTGCACCCGCTGAGTTTCTCCAGCATTTTTGTGTACCTACCATGTTCCCAATGTTGGGGGAGTCCAGAACCAGGGGCCACAGTTTAAGAAAAAAGGGTAAGCTATTTAGAACGGGGATGAGGAAACACTTTTTCACACAGAGAGTTGTGAGTCTGTGGAATTCCCTGCCTCAGAGGGCACTGGAGGCGGGTTCTCTGGATGCTTTCAAGAGAGAGCTAGATAGGGCTCTTAAAGATAGGCAGGAACGGGCAACTGATTGGGGATGATCAGCCATGATCACATTGAATGGCGGTGCTGGCTCGAAGGGCCGAATGGCCTACTCCTGCACCTATTGTCTATTGAGTCACTCCCTCTTCCCCCCCTCTCCCATCAGGCAAGAGGTACAGAAGTGTGAAAACGCACACCTCCATATTCAGGGACAGTTTCTTCCCAGCTGTTATCAGGCAACTGAACCATCCAACCACAACTAGACAGCGGTCCTGAACTACTATCTACCACATTGGTGACCCTCGGACTATCTTTGATCAGACATTGCTGGCTTTACATTGCACGAAACGTTATTCCCTTATCGTGTATCTTAACATAGTAAATCTTACGATTGTAATCATGTATTGTCTTTCCGCTGACTGGTTAGCATGCAACAAAAACCTCTCTCTGCACCTCAGTACATGTGACAATAAACTAAAGATAGGCACAGAAAGCTGGAGTAACTCAGTGGGTCAGACAACATCTCTACTGCTGAGGCACTGCAGCTTTCTGCGTCTATCTTCAGTTTAGACAATAGACAATAGACAATAGGTGCAGGAGTAGGCCATTCGGCCCTTCGAGCCATTCAATGTGATCATGGATGATCATCCCCAATCAGTACCCAGTTCCTGCCTTCTCCCCATATCCCCTGACTCCGCTATCTTTAAGAACCCTATCCAGCACTCTCTTGAAATGCCCCTGTCCCACTTAGGAAACATGAATGGAAACCTCTGGAGACTTTGCGCCCCACCCAAGGTTTCCGTGCGGTTCCCGGAGGTTTTTGTCAGTCTCCCTACCTGCTTCCACTACCTGCAACCTCCGGCAACCACCTGCAACCTCCGGGGACCGCACGGCGAACCGTGGGTGGGGCGCAAAGTCTCCAGGTTTCCGTTCAGGTTTCCTAAGTGGGACAGGGGCAGAGCGAGAACCGGCCTTAAACCATCATCTGCAGTTCCTTCCTACACGTGTCAATAAACTAAACGGAATGAAAAACAAAACTCAACTGAATATTCCTTGTCTGCAATTTCCAATGTCAGGGGTTATGGGGGAGAAGGCAGGAGAATGGGGTTAGGAGGGAGAGATAGATCAGCCATGATTGAATGGGGGAAGCAGACTTTGATGGCACAATGGGCTAAGTGTTCGGCTGGCAACCGGAAGGTAGCTGGTTCGAATCCCGCTTGGAGTGCATACTGTCGTTGTGTCCTTGGGCAAGACACTTCACCCACCTTTGCCTGTGTGTGTCCTTGGGCAAGACACTTCACCCACCTTTGCCTGTGTGTGTGGATGTAATTATGTGAAGCACTTTGGGGTCAATGCGAGTTGACTAAAAATGTGCTATATAAATAAAGAAATTTAATTTAATTTAATTTGATGGGCCGAATGGCCAAATTCTCCTTCTATCACTTATGATCAGATGACTGCCACTTACAAAATTCTTAAGGGGTTGGACAGGCTGGATGCAGGAAGATTGTTCCCGATGTTGGGGAAGTCCAGAACAAGGGGGTCACAGTTTAAGGATAAGGGGGAAGTCTTTTAGGACCGAGATGAGGAAAACATTTTTCACACAGAGAGTGGTGAATCTCTGGAACTCTCTGCCACAGAAGGTAGTTGAGGCCAGTTCATTGGCTATATTTAAGAGGGAGTTAGATGTGGCCCTTGTGGCTAAAGGGATCAGGGGGTATGGAGAGAAGGCAGGGATGGGATACTGAGTTGGATGATCAGCCATGATCATATTGAATGGCAGTGCAGGCTCGAAGGGCCGAATGGCCTACTCCTGCACCTATTTTCTATGTTTCTAACCCTAACTGCCAAAGGAAATACCTTTGGCAGTTAGAAACCTAGCTCTAAAGAGGGTAGAAGTGTGTCCGGGGGGAGGGGGGGGGGGGATCTCGACCCGAAATGTTGCCCATTCCTTTTTCTCCATAGATGCTGCCTGTCCCGCTGAGTTACTCCAGCATCTATCTTCAGGTAAGGCTGGAGTGAAGCGTGTACGAAGGAACTGCAGATGCCGGCTTAAACCGAAGACAGACACGAAAAGCTCAGAGTAACTCAGCGGGACGGGCGGCATCTCTGGAGAGAGATCGAGACGTTTCGGGTCGAGACCCTTCCTTCAGAGTGAAGGAAAGGTGAGTATGTTGGGAACACTTCCCGACCAGCTTGAATCAGTACAGATTAAAGGCCCTGTCCCACTTGCGTGATATTTTCGGCGACACTTCATATCAGTGTCGCCAAAAGGTTTTGAACGTTTCAAAATCAAGCGACGACAAAAAAAATGTTGCGAGGCTTGAAAAGACAACGCGCGCCGATATGTCATCACACCGCGAATTTTTTGGTGACCTGACACGTCAGTCAATGACGCCGGCAGTCGCCGAGAATAATCTGCAAGTGGGACAGGCCCTTAAGACCGCCGGATGTAACACAATGAGCTGCCTTTAAGCCTTCTGGCCTAGAGATAAGGAAGCTTTTGGGCAGATAATCATCTGCGTACTTAGGTGGATTTTAAAGCATTGGGGCCTCTTGTTCGTTTTTTCTCCCTTGAGCCTCAGTCAATTATTCATCTCTGAAGGACCCAGGTAATGGCCCAGGCACCCAGGCCATTCAGAGAGAGCAGCTCATCCCTTTGCAAATGAAAATGTTTGCTCATGGCTATTAAAGTCAAAGGAGGTTAAACACAGAACTGGGTTTAAGTGTCTTTGCAGCAACAAACAGATTAAGTCACGAGTCACAGTTAAAGGGGCTGTCCCACTGACTTGACGATTTTTTCCCCGGTGACTGCCGGCATCATATCAGCCAAAAGATGTTGAACGTTTCAAAATCCAGAGGCGACAAAAAAAAATGTTGCGACACTTAGTTTAGAGATACAGCGCGGAAACAGGCCTTTCGGACCACCGTGAGCCAGCACCGCCATTCAATGTGATCATGGCTGATCATCCCCAATCAGTACCCCGTTCCTGCCTTCTCCCCATATCCCCTGACTCCGCTATCTTTAAGAGCCCTATCTAGCTCTATCTTGAAAGCATCCAGAGAACCGGCCTCCACCGCCCTCTGAGGCAGAGAATTCCACAGGCTCACCACTCTCCGAGTGAAAAAGTGTTTCCTCGTCTCCGTTCTAAATGGCTTATTAATCTTATATGTTTCAATGAGATCCCCTCTCATTCTTCTAAACTCCAGAGTGTAATAATAATAATAATAATGGATGGGATTTATATAGCGCCTTTCTAATACTCAAGGCGCTTTACATCGCATTATTCATTCACTCCTCAGTCACACTCGGTGGTGGTAAGCTACTTCTGTAGCCACAGCTGCCCTGGGGCAGACTGACGGAAGCGTGGCTGCCAATCTGCGCCTACGGCCCCTCCGACCACCACCAATCACTCACACACATTCACACACATTCACACACAGGCAAAGGTGGGTGAAGTGTCTTGCCCAAGGACACAACGACAGTATGCACTCCAAGTGGGATTCGAACCGGCCACCTTCCGGTCGCCAGCCCATTGTGCCATCTGTCGTCCCAGCCCAACAGAGTGTACAAGCCCAGCCGCTCCATTCTCTCAGGATATGACAGTCCCGCCATTCCGGGAATTAACCTTGTAAACCTACGCTGCACTCCCTCAATAGCAAGAATGTCCTTCCTCAAATTGGGGGACCAAAACTGCACACAATACTCCAGGTGTGGTCTCACTAGGTCCCTGGAATGGACAAACAATATTTCGGGTCACTATTGATGAAGGGACCTGACCCGAAAAACATTGCCAATCCATTTCCCCTACCTGATCAGCTGAAGACCAGGCAGCATCAAGATTCCAGCATCTGCAATATCTCCTGTCTCTAATATTTCTCCAGATCATGTTGTACTTTCATTGTTGTTTGACACACGAAGACAGACTATGTACAGATTACAGTATTGAGATAGTCATTGGGAGGTCATGTTGCAGTTATACAAGACGTTGGTGAGGCCACATATAGAGTATTGAGTTCAGTTTTGGGCACCGTGTTATAGGAAAGATGTTGTCAAGCTGGAAAGAGAAGATTTACGAGGATGTTGCCAGGACTCGAGGGCCAATAGACAATAGACAATAGGTGCAGGAGTAGGCCATTCGGCCCTTCGAGCCAGCACCGCCATTCAATGTGATCATCCCCAATCAGTACCCCGTTCCTGCCTTCTCCCCATATCCCCTGACTCCGCTATCTTTAAGAGCCCTATCTAGCTCTCTCTTGAAAGTATCCAGAGAACCGGCCTCCACCGCCCCCTGAGGCAGAGAATTCCACAGACTCACAACTTTCTGTGTGAAAAAGTGTTTCCTCGTCTCCGTTCTAAATGGCTTACCCCTTATTCTTAAACTGTGGCCCCTGGTTCTGGACTCCCCCAACATCGGGAACACAGCTATCGGGAGAGGTTGATCAGGCTTGGACTCTATTCCTTGGAGAGCGCAGGAGGATGAGGGGTGGTCTTATAGAGGCGTGCAAAATCGTGAGAGGAATAGATCGGGTAGATGCACAGAGTCTCTTGCCCAGAGTCGGGGAATTCGTGAACGAGAGGACGTGAGGTTAAATGGAGAGGAGGAAATGATTTAATAGGAAACTGAGGGGCAACTTTTTCACACAACGACAGCTTTTCACACACATTTAGACAGGTACATGGAAAGGACAGGATTAGTGGGATATGGGCCAAACGAAGGCAGGTGTGACTAGTGTGGATGGGACATGTTGGTCGGGGTGGGCAAGTTGGGCCGAAAGGCCTGCGCTGTATGACTTTATGACTCTAAATGAGGATAAAGATATAAAATTATGAGAACAATATAGATATGATATACAGTCAGAACCTTTTGTTTCCCCAGGATGGGGAAATTAAAAACTAGAGGGCACAGCTTTAAGAAGAGAGGGGCAAAATTCAAAGAAGGTTTACAGGGCATTTTTTTTTTTACACAGAGGGTGGTGGTTGCCTGGAACGCACTGCCAGGGGTGGTGGTGGTGGCAGATACGATAGTGGTGTTCAAGAGGCTTTTGGATAGGCACATGGTTATCCAGGGAATGGAGGGATGTGGATCATGGTCTTGGCACAGAGATTGTGGGCCGAAGGGCCTGTATTGTTTGTTGCAGGTTCTGTATTGCTTAAAATGCAATTAATATCACCCTTCCTGTGGCTGCACAGTACAACTCTAAAGCTGCGTTGATTTACAAGGCAAACAAAATTGCCGGAGAAACTCAGCGGGTGAGGCAGCATCTAAGGAGCAAAGGAAATAGGCAACGTTTCGGGCCGAAACCCTTCGTCAAATTGATTTACAAGCTGCTCAGGGGGCCAGAGGCAGGGTGCGCGGGAAGGAACTGCAGGTGCTGGTTTAAACCGAAGGTAAGACAAAATGCTGGAGTAACTCGGCCGGGACAGGCAGCATCTCTGGACAGAAGGGATGGGCGGCATTTCGGGGCTTCAGAGATGCTGTCTGATCCCGCTGAGTTACTCCAGCATTTTGTGTCTTATCTTAAAACCAGCATCTGCAGTTCCTTCCTGCACATGCTTTCTGACCCGCTGAGTTACTCCAGTATTTGGTGTCTATCTTAGGCAGAGGCAGGGGTTGTGGGGGGAGGGGGGGGTGGTGTTAAGGGAGGGAGGGGGGAGAGAGGTGAGAGAGGGGAGAGGTGAGAGGGAGAGAGAGGGAGAGAGAGGGAGAGAGAGGAGGAGAGAGGAGGAGAGAGGTGAGAGGGGAGAGGGAGGGAAGAGAAGGGAGAGGGGAGAGGGGAGAGGTGGAGAGGGGAGAGGGGAGAGGGGAGAGAGGGAAGAGGGGAGAGGGGTGAGGTGAGAGGGGAGAGAGGGGAGAGAGGGGGCAGAGAGGGGAGAGAGGGTGAGAGAGAGTGGAGAGAGGGGGGAGAGAGGGGGAGAGAGGGGAGAGAGGGGGGAGAGGGGAGAGGGGGGGAGAGAGGGGAGAGGGGGAGAGGGGGAGGGGGAGGGGGGAGGGGGAGGGGGGGAGGGGAGAGGGGAGAGAGGAGAGAGGAGAGGGGAGAGAGGAGAGAGGAGAGAGGAGAGAGGAGAGAGGAGAGAGGGGAGAGGAGGGAGGGGAGAGGGGAGAGGGGAGAGGGGTAGAGGGGAAAGGGGGTAGAGGGGAGAGGGAGAGGGGAGAGGGGTAGAGGAGAGAGGGGAGGAGGGGAGAGGGAGAGAGGGGAGAGGGGAGAGGGAGAGGGAGAGGGGAGAGGGGAGAGAGGGGAGAGGGGAGAGAGGGGAGAGAGGGGAGAGAGGGGAGAGAGGGGAGAGGTGTCAAGGGTCAAGGAAACAAAAGGAAGAACGGGATGAGATGAGTTGATAAAACACAGTAAACAAAGCCCTGTATAGGAGTGTGGGAAAGCATTGAGAAGAAGCCATGAGCAGGAAATGAAGTGCCCAGTCTAAACAAGTGACCACAATACACTGACTGACTTCCAGTGAATGTGAAGTCTATCAATTCACTATCAACATCGGCAAACACACATCAGACTTTAACTGCCACCCCCCACCCCCTCCCCTTCCCGCATTTAGAGCATTGTGTTCAGTTCTGGGCACCATGTTATAGGAAAGATGTTGTCAAGCTGGAAAGGGTTCAGATTAAGATTTACGAGGATGTTGCCAGGACTCGAGGGTCTGAGTTATAGGGAGACGGTGAGTAGGCTGGGACTCTATTCATTGGAGCGCAGGAGGATGAGGGGTGATCTTATAGAGGTGTACAAAATCATGAGAGTAATAGATCGGGTAGATACACAGTCTCTTGCCCAGAGTAGGGGAATCGAAGACCAGAGGACTTAGGTTTAAGGTGAAGGGGGAAAGACTTAAGAGCCTGTCCCACTTGGCGATTGCCGGCATCATTGACTGACCTAATTTGAGGAAGGACATCCTTGTGACTGAGGCAGTGCAGCGTAGGTTCACGAGATTGATCCCTGGGATGGCGGGACTGTCATATGAGGAAAGATTGAAAAGACCTGGCGTGTATTCACAGGAGTTCAGAAGGATGAGGGGCATATCTTATAGAAACATATAAAATTATAAAAGGACTGGACAAGCTAGATGCAGGAAAAATGTTCCCAATGTTGGGCGAGTCCAGAACCATGGGCCACAGTCTTAGAATAAAGGGGAGGCCATTTAAGACTGAGGTGAGAAAAAGCTTTTTCACCCAGAGAGTTGTGAATTTGTGGAATTCCCGGCCACAGAGGGCAGTGGAGGCCAAGTCACTGGATGGATTTAAGAGAGAGTTAGATAGAGCTCTAGGGGCTAGTGGATTCAAGGGATATGGGGAGAAGGCAGGCACGGGTTATTGATAGGGGACGATCAGCCATGATCACAATGCATGGCGGTGCTGGCTCAAAGGGCCGAATAGCCTCCTCCTGCACCTATATTCTATGTTTCTATGTTTCTATGGGACCGGCAGCATCTCTGGAGAGAAGGAATGGGTGACGTTTCGGGTCGAGACCCTTCTTCACCAGTGGGGGTAATGAATTACTGCGGCTTCAGGAGTTGTGAGGAGAACGCAGGAGGGAGAGATAGATCCGCCATGATTGAATGGCAGAGTAGACTTATAGACAATAGACAACAGGTGCGGGAGTAGGCCATTCGGCCCTTCGTTTCTGGGCGGTGCTGGCTCGAAGGGCCGAATGGCCTCCTCCTGCACCTATTTTCTATGTTTCTATATATCAGGTCACCGAACAATATGTGGCGCGATGACGTATTAACGTGCGGTGTTTTTTCAAGTGTCGCCGCTGGATTGTGCAATGTTCAAAATCTTTTGGCGACACTGATATGACCAAAAAAATCACCTAAGTGGGACAGGCCCTTGAATAGTAATCTGAGTTGTAACCGTGCAGTGTGAAAATGCACACCTCCAGATTCGGGGACAGTTTCTTCCCAGCTGTTATCAGGCAATTGAACCATCCTACCAACATCTAGACAGCGGTCCTGAGCTACCATCTACCTCATTGGTGAATCTCGGTTGTTAAACGTTATTCCCTTATCTTGTGTTGTCTCTCCGCTGACTGGTTAGCACGCAACAAACGCTTTTCGCTGTACCTCGGTACACGTGACGATAAACTAAACGGAACTGAACTGAAGGGTTGGGCGGTGGGTGTATGGAACAAGCTGCCAGAGGAGGTAGTTGAGGTTGTGACTATCACAATGTTTAAGGGTTGCACAGGTGCGTGGATAGGACAGGTATCGAGGGATATGGGCCGTAAATGCAGGCAGGTGGGACTGGTGCAGATGGGACATCAAGTCAAGCCAAGTTTATTCGTCACATACGCATACGTGATGTGCAGTGAAATGAAAAGGGGCAATGCTTGCGGATTGTGCAATAGAAACATAGAAAATAGGTGCAGGAGTAGGCCATTCGGCACTTCGAGCCTGCACCGCCATTCAATATGATCATGGCTGATCATCCAGCTCAGTATCCTGTACCTGCCTTCTCTCCATACCCCCTGATCCCTTTAGCCACAAGGGCCACAACAAGGGCCACATCTAACTCCCTCTTAAATATAGCCAATGAACTGGCTTAACTGCCTTCTGTGGCAGAGAATTCCACAGATTCACCAATCTCTGTGTAAAATTGTGGTCTCACCAAGACCCTGTACAACTGCAGTAGAACCTCCCTGCTCCTATACTCAAATCCTTTTGCTATGAATGCTAACATACCATTCGCTTTCTTCACTGCCTGCTGCACCTGCATGCCTACTTTCGATGACTGGTGTACCATGACACCCAGGTCTCGTTGCATCTCCCCTTTTCCTAATCGGCCACCATTCAGATAATAAAACTACTAAACAGAATCAGTAATATTGGTCGACGAGGGCAGGTTGGGCCGGAGGGCCTGTTCACGCACTGTATCACTCTATAACTCTACT
Source organism: Amblyraja radiata (assembly GCF_010909765.2). Taxonomy (NCBI): domain Eukaryota; kingdom Metazoa; phylum Chordata; class Chondrichthyes; order Rajiformes; family Rajidae; genus Amblyraja; species Amblyraja radiata. Next base: position 107,473,585 of record NC_045960.1, on the reverse strand, counting down.
GCTGCTGTCTGTGGCTCCACATGGGAATCGAACCCCTCGTTGGGAAGAGTTGTGTTTGTCACTGAATAACTTCACACAAGTCCTTTGTGCAACAGTTGGAGGGGAACTTCCAACACAGCAAGGTTTAACTTGGGCTTTGTTGAAAATTAGAGAGAAATAATGTTGACGAGATTGTGGTCGTTCAAATGACATGGATGGCGACCAGAGGAAGTGGGGAATTGATTGGTCTAAGTATAGTTCAACCAGTGTACTTCAGTTTGATCTTAATTCCGTTCATGCGTTGGAAGGAACTGCAGATGCTGCTAAGATAGACACTCGGTGTAACTCGGTGGGTCGGGCGGCATCTCTGGAGAAGAGGAGTAGGTCTGTGGAAGGGTCTCGAGCCGAAACTTCTCCGATTCTTATTCTCCGGAGATGCTGCCTGACCCGCTGAGTTACTCCACGGCACTTTGCGTCTATCTTCAGGTCAGGCCAGGACAGTTATCGAGGCTGAAAGTGGCTTAGATAACTTCACACCCACAGTTACTGCTTGATATCCGGTGGTTGTTGGGGTTAGGGTTAGAACTTCAGCTAATTCGGAGGAAGAGCCATTTTTGACTTTAGACTTCAGGGGCACAGCACGGAAACAGGCCCTTCGGCCCACCGAGTCTATAAATGTCCAAAGGCGCTCAGTCAGTAGCCTTCGGAGATACAGCATGGCAAAAGGATTTGAGTACAGGAGCAGGGAGGTTCTACTGCAGTTGTACAGGGTCTTGGTGAGACCACACCTGGAGTATTGCGTACAGTTTTGGTCTCCTAATCTGAGGAAGGACATTCTTGCCATAGAGGGAGCACAGAGAAGGTTCACCAGACTGATTCCTGGGATGTCAGGACTTTCACATGAAGAAAGACTGGATAGACTCGGCTTGTACTCACTAGAATTTAGAAGATTGAAGGGGGGATCTTATAGAAACTTACAAAATTCTTAAGGGGTTGGACAGGCTAGATGCAGGAAGATTGTTCCCGATGTTGGGGAAGTCCAGAACAAGGGGTCACAGTTTAAGGATAAAAGGGAAATATTTTAGGACTGAGATGAGAAAAACATTTTTTACACAGAGTGGTGAATCTGTGGAATTCTCTGCCACAGAATGTAGTTGAGGCCAGTTCATTGGCTATATTTAAGAGGGAGTTAGATGTGGCCCTTGTGGCTAAAGGGATCAGGGGGTATGGAGAGAAGGCAGGTACAGGATACTGAGTTGGATGATCAGGCATGATCATATTGAATGGCGGTGCAGGCTCGAAGGGCCGAATGGCCTACTCCTGCACCTATTTTCTATGTTTCAATGAAACAGGCCCTTCGGCCCATCGAGTCCATAAGTGTCCAAAGGCACTCAGTCAGTACTCTTCAGAGACACAGCGTGGAAACAGGCCCTTCAGCCCACCGAGATCCCCGTACACCAGCACTAGCCTATACCACGCCAGTGGACATTTACAGGAGCCAATTAACCAACAAACCTGCGCGTCTTTGGGGTGTGGGAGGCAACCCGGAGCTCCCGGAGAAAAACCCGCGCAGGTCACGGAGAGAACATGCAAACTCCGCACGGACAGCACCCGCAGTCAGGATCGAACCCGGGTCACCGGCGCTGTGAGGCAGCAACTCTACCGCTGCGCCACCACAAGTCCCAATGCCGACAGTGTAACCAGAAGTATCACCCCATGACTAACGTTCCCGTCAGACTGCACGGTTGATAAATAGTGCTACAAAATTTCCCAGCACACTAATATTTCCCCTCGCATTTCCATAGAATCCTGGAATGAGTCCGCTGGAAACACAAACTATGGCAAGGTTTAGTGGCTGAATTTTAGCAATCGAACGACCACAAGGCAATGAATGCAGAGTTTTTTGAGCTATCATTTGAGTAGCTTTCTCAATATTTGCTGTAATAGAACATACAACATGATTTTAGTGTAAAAAATCATGAGAGGAATAGATCGGGTAGACGCACGGAGTCTCTTGCCTAGAGTCGGGGAATCAAGAGACCAGAGGACATAGGTTCAAGGTGAAGGGGAAAAGATTTAATAGGGATCTGAGGGGTAACTTTTTCACACAAAGGGTGGTGGGTGTATGGAACGAGCTGCCAGAGGAGGTAGTTGAGGCTGGGACTATCCCAACGTTTAAGAAGCAGTTCGACAGGTACATGGATAGGGCAGGTTTGGAGGGCTATGGGCCAAACACAGGCAGGTGGGACCAGTGTAGCTGGGACATGTTGGCTAGTGTGGGCAAGTTGGGCTGAAGGGCCTTTTTCCACATTGTATTACTCTATGACTATAACATAGAATGGCACAGCTCAAGAACAGGCCCTTCGGCCCACAATGTCTGTGCTGGACATGATGCCGAGTCCATCACATATCTACCTGCACATAAAACATATCCCTTCATATCCATGTGCCTCTGTGGAAGCCTCTTACACACCACTATCACACCTGTCTCAATCACCACCCCTGACAGTGTGTTCCAGGCACCCACCACCCTCTGTGAAAAATAGGTTCCTCACACATCTCCTGTGCACTTTTCCCATCTCGCCTTAAAGCTGCGCCCTGTAGAATTTTATTTTTTCCATCCTGGGAAAAAAGGTTGTGAATGTCTACCCTATCTACGGGTCTCATCATTTTATGTATAATGATATGTTCATCGAAACATATAAGATTATTAAGGGTTTGGACACGCTAGAGGCAGGAAACATGTTCCCGATGTTGGGGGGAGTCCAGAACCAGGGGCCACAGTTTAAGAATAAGGGGTCTGTGGAATTCTCTGCCTCAGAGGGCGGTGGAGGCTGGTTCTCTGGATACTTTCAAGAGAGAGCTAGGTAGGGCTCTTAAAGATAGCGGAGTCAGGGGATATGGGGAGAAGGCAGGAACGGGGTACTGATTGGGGATGATCAGCCATGATCATATTGAATGGCGGTGCTGGCTCGAAGGGCCGAATGGCCTACTCCTGCACCTAGTGTCTATTACTCCAGCATTTTGTGTCAATGTGTGTGTGTGTGTGTGTGTGTGTGTGTCTGTGTATGTATGTGTGTGTGTGTGTGTGTGTGTGTGGGGGTGTGTGTGTGTGCGTGTGCGTGAATATATAAATACACACACACACAAACACGTCTATCATGTATATACACACACTTAACTTTTTTCTCGTTCATTATATTGTTTACAGTGTATTATGTTTACATATTCTGTTGTGCTGCAGCAAGCAAGAATTTCATTGTTCTATCTGGGACACACAACAATAAAATTCTCGACAGATAGCCCATCTCTAGTGCAGATAAATAGGGTTAGTATAGATGGGTGCAATGGTCGGCGTGGACATGGCGTGCTGAAGGGCTTGTTCCTGTGCTGTCTGACTCTGGTGATATCTATGAACAGGGACCCGGGCAGCAGGTTTAACATTGCATTCGCAGATGTTGCAAACACAGACGCACACTTTTGAGAAGACACAGGTATACGATGTGGCCATTTAACCTCGAACCTTCTGACACAAACAGGAAGCTACCAATTAAGCCACTTCTGCGGCAACATAAAGAAAACAGATTTGCTTCTTGAAGTGGACACTCGTAAGGCAAACCAACTGCCCTTGACAGCTTTTCACCCCATCGTTAATCTTGTTAGTCCATATGTTTTAGTTTAGTGACACAACATGGAAACTGACCCTTCTGGCCATTGTGACCATGCTGACCATCGATCACCCGTTCACACTAATGTTATTCCATTTTCTCCTCCATCCCCAATAATCTAGGGGCGATTTTGCAGAGGAAGGTGAACGTACAAACCCGCACGTCTTTGGGATTAAGGACACAAAATGCTGCCAGTTACTCCAGCATTTTTTTGACTATCTTCCATGTAAACCAGCACCTGCAGTTCCTACCTACACGTTTTGTCTTTGGGATTTAGTTTAAGTTTAGTTTCGAGGAACAGCGCAGAAATAGACCCTCCGCGCCGACCAGCGATCCCCGCACACCAACACTGTCCAACACACACTAGGGACAATTTACAATTTATTCCAAAGTCAATTAGCTTACAAACCTGTACGTCTTTGGAGTGTGGGAGGAAACCGGAGCACCCGGAGAAAACCCACGCGGTCAATGGGGAGAACGTACTGACTCCGTACAGACAGCGCCCGTAGTGAGGATCGAACCCGGGTCCCTCCCACTGTAAGGCAGCAACTCTACCGCTGCGCCACCCAAACAGGTAAATATCTAGCTACTTTATAGCAAGTAACCATCTGGCCTCCGGAGAGAGTGGTGAACAACAGGCCTGTCCGAAGAAGGGTTTGGACCCGAAACGTCACCTGTTCCTTTTGTCCTGAGATGTTGCCTGACCCGCTGAGTTACTCCAGCACTTTGTGTTCATCTCCGGCGTAAACCAGCACCTGCAATTCCTTCCTACACACGAACTACAGGCCTGTTTTCCCTGAGTGATTAAAAGTTTTACCTGACTAAACGCTCAGGCATTGGAAATAAAATCGAAAGCCTTGAACAAAATCACACAAGTTGACCGAGCCGCAGGGAGAGAGAAAGAGGAAAAAAAATTGGAAAAGGGAAATTGAGCCTCCCTCTTTTAGGAGGAGATCCAACTTTGCACTAAAGGACCTGTCCCACTTGGCCGTCATTTGCGCCTCATTTACGCGTCATATGTAAATTAGGTCAACGCGTCGTGACGCGTGGGTGAAGCACGCATTGAGCATGGTGAGGCGTGGAATCGCATGCGGTGGCGGTTTCGGGTCGAGACCTTTAGAAGGGTCTCGTCCCGAAACGTCACCTATTCGTTCCCTCCATAGATGCTGCCTCACCCGCTGAGTTTCTCCAGCATTTTTGTCTACCTTCGATTGGAAGGCTGTCAGCATCCATAAAGACTCATCACATCCCTGTAACGGTCTGTTTGAACTACTTCCCTCCGGCAGACGTTACAAGGCCTTCTACGCCCGAACCTCCAGACTCAGAAACAGCTTTATTCCAAGAGCTATAGCGGCTCTGAACCGGCCCTGCTGAGTGCCCCCCATCCCCCCCTGGACTGTCTCCCTCGGATGGTCACGACACACAGCTTATTTATTTATATTACTTTTCTTTTACATCGGTTGGAAGCTGCATATTAAATCTCGTTGCACTGACGTGCAATGACAATAAAAGATATTATTATTATTATTATTATTATTTTTCCAGCATCTGCAGTTCTTTCTTAAACAATGCACTGTAAATGGCTCAATTGTAAACATGCATTGTCTTTCCGCTGACTGGTTAGCGCGCAACAAAAGCTTTTCAGTGTACCTCGGTGGCAATAAACTAAACTAAACTAAACTAAACTAAACAGAGATGCTGCCTTGATCCGTTGCGTTACACCAGTATTTAGTGTCTATCAATGTGGTCATCATGGATGTGGTGGGCCGAATGGCCTGAATCTTTCAATCAATCACATCACATCAAGAAGGGTTCACATGCCAATCTCAGACCCACAGAAGTCATGAAGCATTGGTACTGTTATTTTTTTTAATCAAAAAATGTATTTGATTATTAAAAATAATCGTTACGATACAATAAAACATTTCATATATTTACGATGCAATAAAACATAAAATAATATCTTCGATACAATAAAACAAAACAGAACCCACAGTCTGAAGAAGGGGTTCGGCCCGTAACGTTGCCTATTTCCTTCGCTTCCTTCGATGCTGCTGCACCCGCTGAGTTTCTCCAGCACTTTTGTCTACCCACCACCATAATATAAGACAAACAAATATACTAATTAAACGACTATACAACTATGTTACACTCCTTGTCAAGGATGCATTCAACCCCCCCGCGGTGCCCAGCGGTCCCAGAAATTTCCCAGGGTGCCCGTGGACAGCGCGTAGTCCCTTTCTAGCACCACCCGGGTGTGGAGGTAACCCCGGAAAAGGGTCATGCAGCCGGCTCGGGCAGAGCACTCTTCCGCATGGCGCCGTGACTCGCAGACGGCCAGCTTGGCCAGTGCCCAGGAGCAAATCCTACCAGGAAATCCTCGGCCCGACCCTCTCCCCTACGCACAGGGTTGGCACTGTTGGTGTTTGGTGTTGGACTGCTCCAAACTCACGCTGCCTTTGAATGCGATTCCCCCCGCTGGGAGAGCAGTTAATGTGTGTGTGTTTTACTTAACAAAAGCCTTTCAGGGAAAGGAAAGTGAAATGGGAAGTGTCTGCCTGCGTGTTGGTATGTGTGTGAGCGGCAAACAGAAAGCATAGAGTTGGAATATTTGGAACATCCGAGGGTGGTGTTTGAGGGTGGAAGGTGAATGGCAACGCAATCCCCTCCAAGATGAAAAGACAAAAAATGACTCTGGAATTTAGAAGGATGAGAGGGTATCTTATTGAAACATATAAGATTGTTAAGGGCTTGGACATGCTAGAGGCAGGAAACATGGTCCCGATGTTGGGGGAGTCCAGAACCAGGGGCCACAGTTTAAGAATAAGGGGTAGACCATTTAGAACGGAGACGAGGAAACACTTTTTCTCACAGAGAGTTGTGAGTCTGTGGAATTCTCTGCCTCAGAGGGCGGTGGAGGCAGGTTCTCTGGATGCTTTCAAGAGAGAGCTAGATAGGGCTCTTAAAGATAGCGGAGTCAGGGGATATGGGGAGAAGGCAGGAATGGGGTACAGATTGGGGATGATCAGCCATGATCATATTGAATGGCGGTGCTGGCTCGAAGGGCCAAATGGCCTACTCCTGCACCTATTTTCTATGTTTCTATCATCCCCAATCAGTACCCCGTTCCTGCCTTCGCCCCATATCCCCTGACTATTTTTAAGAGCCCTATCTAGCTCTCTCTTGAAAGCATCCAGAGAACCGCCCTCTGAGGCAGAGAATTCCACAGACTCACCCCCCCCCCCACTCTCTGTGAGCAAAAGTGTTTCCTCGTCTCCGTTCTAAGGTCAGGCAGCATCTCTGTCGAAAATGAATAGGTGACGTTGCAGGTTGGAACCTTTCTTGTTTCCCTGCTCTGTCGCTAAAGTCCAATGTCTAAAGTTAAATGGATGTTCTCCCAACTCTGGCCTCTTGTTCACCACCACTCCCTTTGGCCATCGAGGTCAGGCTCAGATCCATCAACAGCTCCTCATCGGGATGCATCACAGCACGGTTTGGGAACAGCTCCACCCAAGACCGCAGGAAATTGCAGTGAATTGTGGACGCAGCCCGGACCATCACATAAACCAACCTCCCTTCCATCGACTCCATTTACACCTCACGCTGCCTCGGCAAGGCCAGCAGCCATATCACGCACCCTGGCCACTCCGTCTTCTCCCCTCTGGCAAAAGGTACAGAAGTGTGAAAATGCACACCTCCAGATTCAGGGTCACGGAAAGAGCGTGCACGTCGATCGCGGCCCTTGTTTCCACCAATCTCTCCACCACCACGCACAAGAAGCGACAAGACAGACACCATTGTACGCAGATGCTGAGATGTGTGTTCAGCTCTGGCTGAACAACTTCTAATCTTATGTGTGGACTCAATAAGAAGATGAAGAAACTCTTTAGGCTAACGGAATCAAGGGATATGGGGAGAAAGCAGGAACGGGATACTGATTCTGGATGATCAGCCGTCAGCTGGCTAGAAGGGCCGAATGGCCTATTCCTGCACCTATTTTTCATGTTTCATGTTTCATGTTTCTTCCCAGCTGTGACCAGGCAACTGAACCATCCTACCATCTTCACACTGTGTTTTTGATTTTCTGTTTTTGGATTGAATTCTGTTTTTAATTTGTGTCTCTGTGATGTCTTTATTACTTGTTATATTCCGATTATATGTTTTTATTCCGATTACTATGTAAGGTGTCCTTGAGATGTCTGAAAGGCGCCCATTAAATAAAATGTATTATTATTATTATTACCACAACTAGAGAGCAGTCCTGAACTACCATCTACCTCAATGGAGACCCTGGTACGATCTTTGATCGGACTTTGCTGGCTTTACCTTGCACTATATGTTATTCCCTTATCCTGTATCTATACACTGTAAATGGATGGATTGTAATCATGTATTGTCTTTCCCCTGACTGGTTTGCGCGCAACAAACGTTTTTTCACTGTACCTCAATAAACTAAAGATAGACAGAGAAAGCTGGAGTGACTCGGCAGGTCAGACAGTATCTCTGCCGCTAACTAAACTGGACCAAACTGTGGTCCTCTGCATTTGACCTAAGAGCTAACTCTCCCCTAACCCGCCCAAGGGGATTCCATAAAATAACAGGAGGAAGACAGGCTTCCACAGCTGACCTGTGGTCCTCAGTTAGACAGCAGCCTGCCGTATCATCCATCAACATGGGCAATCGGGGACAGTTGCACAGGTCAGGGTAGCCAGGCCGAACTAGCTAAAAATAAAAGCCCGCTACAAACAACTCGGAGAGAAAAAAAAATAGAGCTAGATAACTATACGGTGCTGGGTTCAAATAGGATAGCAACAGGTCACATAGGCACACAGATTTAAATGGCCATCATTTATCCAGTGTTGTCATGAAACTGGATGCCTGGTCCCATTCATAGAGTAGGTACAGACACAGAGTGCTGGAGTAACTCAGCGGGTCAGGCAGCATCTGTGGAGAACATGGATAGGTGACGTTTCACGGAGTGCTGGAGTAACTCAGCGAATCAGGCAGCATCTCTGGATAGCATGGATAGGTGACGTTTCCAGAACAAGGGGTCACAGTTTAAGGATTCCAGAACAAGGGGTCACAGTTTAAGGATAAGGGGGAAGTCTTTTAGGACCGAGATGAGAAAAACCTTTTTCACACAGAGAGTGGTGAATCTGTGGAATTCTCTGCCACGGAAGGTAATTGAGGCCAGTTCATTGGCTATATTTAAGAGGGAGTTAGATGTGGCCCTTGTAGCGAAAGGGATCAGGGGGTATGGAGAGAAGGCAGGTACAGGATACTGAGTTGGATGATCAGCCATGATCATATTGAATGGCTGTGCAGGCTCGAAGGGCCGAATGGCCTACTCCTGCACCTATTTTCTATGTTTCTATGTTTCACAGAGTGCTGGAGTAACTCAGCGGGTCAGGCAGCACCTGGTCGTGACTACTGGTGCTGTCTGTACGGAGTATGTACGTTCTCCCCATGACCGTGTTGGTTTTCTCCGGGTGCTCCAGTTTCCTCCCACGCTCCCAATTTTTTGTATGTCTCCCTGACGAGAGATCCGCAAAGTGATTGAATTTGGAGTCTTCTCTGAAGCCCCTGTGCTCAATAGCAAGACTACACCAGGCCAGAGTGATACTCCAGTGAGCTCCTCTGAACTGTAACACCATTAACACTGGCCGAGATGCATGCCCCACTGCTCTTCAAACAGTCAATTCAATTGCCTCTCCTGTCCGATCTAACATTAACCTGAACGACTCAACCTTTCACCTGCAGTCCCTTATCTCTCAGTCACAAGTGAGTTTGTTGTCAAAAGAGCTGAATTCCAGTTAGATGAGCGTGCAGGTTGACTAAAGTGAAACCAGTCACATTTCGGCAGAAGCTGGAGTTACTCAGCGGGTCGGGCAGCATCTCTGGAGAGAATGAATAGGTGACATTTCGGCTCGAGACCCTTCTTCAGACAAGTCAAGTCACATTTATTTATATAGCACATTTAAAAAACAACTCTCGTTGGCCAAAGTGCTTTACATTTGTTATAAGAATAGTATAAACAAACAAACTACATACATATATACATATAGCCCTCGCTCAGTGGACGTCAGGAAAGGCTTGGGAGTATAGATAAGTCTTTAGTCTTGACTTAAAAGAGTCGATGGAGGGGGCTGGTTCGTTCGGATGGGAAGGGGGATGCTGTTCCACAGTCTAGGAGCTGCAACCGCAAAGGCTCGGCCGATCGCCCCTGAGCTTGTGCCTAGACCGCGGGATATTCAGCAGCCCCAAGTCGGCCGATCTGAGGGGCCTGGGGGTGGAGTGGTGGGTGAGAAGACTTTTAATGTAGCAGGGTGCAGGACAAGCCCATTGAGGGCTTTGTAGACATGGAGGAGGGTCTTGAAATGTATACGGAACCGCACTGGGAGCCAGTGGAGGGAGGCCAGGATCGGGGTGATGGGGTCACTTTTTCGGGTGCCCGTCAGGAGTCTCGCACACTGCGGCGTTTTGGACCAGTTGCAGGCGGGACAGGGAAGATTGGCTGATGCCAGTGTAGAGGGAGTTGTAAAGAGGAGGGTCCATTTTAACGTCCTATTGCAGAGATTGAGAGAGTGTGAGTCTTTCGCATTCATTAAGGAGGGCCATCGCACGCTCCTCTCCACAGGGCAGCAGAGCGGTAGAGTTGCTGCCTTAAGGGCCTGTCCCACTTGGCGATTTTTTTCAGCGACTGCCGGCATCATTGACTGACGTATCAGGTCACCGAAAAATACGCGGCGCGATGGCGTATTGATATGTCAAGTGTCGGAACTTTTTTTTGTCGCCGCTGGATTTTGAAATGTTCAAAATCCTTTGCCGACCCTGATATGACGCCGGCAGTGGGACAAGGTCCTTTACAGTTCCAGAGACCCGGCTTCGATCCTGACTTCAGACTGAAAACTTCAGACTCCATATAACTTACGGACTTAATAAGTTTGTGCTTGACCCTAAAGTGGGACTTGAACCTGGAGCATTTGGGCTTTCAAGGGGGGGGTTATGCAAAGAGACCGTTGACCCTTTAGTCCATTGCTGGACAGAGGACGCCCCACTGAGTGGTTGAATCAGTAAGCTTGCTGGCTGAGACAGATTAGTAACTGCTGCCATTCAGACCACCAGTTGAGTGTAGACAGATACATGCCGGGACAGACAGCATAATCACACCGCCGGCAGGAGTGAATAGAATACACCTCCTAAATGCAAATTAATTAGCACACGAAAAAGGAATAATTGGGGTCCATTCTCCACCCGAGCTCGGAGAGAAAGCTATTTCATCCTCGAATGGAGACATAAAAATGCTGGAGTAACTCAGCAGATCGGGCAGCATCTCTGGATAGAAGGAATGGGCGACGTTTCAGGTCGAGACCCTTCTTCATAGAGTCATAGAGTCAAACAGCATGGAAACAGGCCCTTTGGCCCAACCTGACCACAGTGACCCTTCTACACTAGTCCCACCTGACTGTGTTTGGTCCATATCATTCCACACCTGTCCTATTCATGTACCTGTCGAAATGTTTTTGAAACGTTGGGATACTCCCTGCCTCAACTACCTCCTGCAGAAGCTCGTTCCATGCACCCATCACCTTTGTGTGAAAAATACAGCCCTCTGGTTCCTATTAAATCTTGGCCCCCCCCGATCTAGAACCTATGTCCTCTGGTGCTCGACTCCCCTACTCTGGGCAAGAGACTCTGTGCATCTACCCGCTCGATTCCTCTCATGGTTTTGTACACAAAATCTTTCAATCTTTCAGCCCTTCTGTCAGCTCAATGAAATGAGATCATCTGGAATCCAACTCAACCCTAGCCAAGATAGACACAAAAAGCTGGAGTAGCTCAGTGGGACAGGCAGCATCTCAGGAGGGAAATAATGGGTGAGGTTTCGGGTCGACACCCTTCTTCAGACCCGAAGTGTCATCCAATCCTTCTCTCCGGAGATACTGCCTGTCCCGCTGAGTTACTCGGGCATTTTGTGTCTATCTTCTGCGTAAACACCCAGCATCTGCAGTTCCTTGCTACACACACTAGGCCGACAAAAATGCTGGAGTAACTCAGCGGGTGAGGCAGCATCTATGGAGCGAAGGAATAGGTGACGTTTCGGATCGAGACCCTTCTTAGGACCGAGATGAGAAAATCATTTTTTACACAGAGAGTGGTGAATCTCTGGAATTCTCTGCCACAGAAGGTAGTTGAGGCCATTTCACTGGCTATATTTAAGAGGGAGTTAGATGTGGCCCTTGTGGCTAAAGGGATCAGGGGGTATGGAGAGAAGGCAGGTACAGGATACTGAGTTGAATGATCAGCCATGATCATATTGAATGTCGGTGCAGGCTCGAAGGGCCGAATGGCCTACTCCTGCACCTATTTTCTATGTTTCTTCAGACTTTGAGTGGTCAGACTTTGAGTCTGAAGAAGGGTCTCGACCCGAAACGTCACCTATTCCTTCGCTCCATAGATGCTGCCTCTCCCACTGAGTTTAATCCAGCATTTTTTTTAAATCTACCTTGGACTGCAGTTCTTTCTTAAACACTTCCTACACACTAAATCATTTGTTTGTTTCACTGCCACCAAATAAAAGCCAAAGAAAGCTGTTTAAGGCAAAGCAGGGGGCAAGACTTGATTAATGAAGTAACCGATCCTGTTTTGTGTGGCCTTTCCCTCTGTTTCTTAAAAAACATCAGAGCTAACTGCTTGAAAAGAAAACTGATACTGTTTAGTGATCACACTTGCTGATTGAAGGCAATTAAATGTTGTGAATGTGCTTTTACACGTTAATTCTCTCCCCCTCCCCCCCCCCCCCCTTCGCTCCTCATTAACAAACAACAAACAAATATTTGTCAACCTTTAAACAAGAGAGGACTCTTGGCCACTGTAATGGTCGGCCAAGATCTTTGTGTTAATGCACCTCCCATCTTTTAACAGCTCCCAGTCTCCTGGTAACAGCCCCTACACTGGAACAATGGGACCCGTAAGCTGTGAACACTAACCCAGGGCTGGGATAATGAAAGATTAGCAACCAGGGGGATCAATATTGACCAGTTTATTGTGTTTTACCAGCTAGTTGTTTCGAGGTAATCTGTCGGTACATAGTGCGTGGAGTTTTGATCCACGCGTTCTCATGCTCTCTGCAGGTAACCTAAACCGCCACCGTTGCGAGTGAAAGCCTGCCAACGTTCCATATAGACAATAGACAATAGGTGCAGGAGTAGGCCATTCGGCCCTTCGAGCCAGCACCGCCATTCACTGTGATCATGGCTGATCATCCACAATCAGTACCCCGTTCCTGACTTCTCCCCATATCCCCTGACTCCCGCTATCTTTAAGAGCCCTATCTAGCTCTCTCTTGAAAGCATCCAGAGAACCGGCCTCCACCGCCCTCTGAGGCAGAGAATTCCACAGACTCACAACCCTCTGTGAGAAAAAGTGTTTCCTCGTCTCCGTTCTAAATGGCTTAAACCTTATTCTTAAACAGTGGCCCCCTGGTTCTGGACTCCCCCAACATCGGGAACACGTTTCCTGCCTCTAGCGTGTCCAAACCCTGAATAATCTTATATGTTTCAATAGGATCCGCCATCATCCCTCTAAATTCCAGCGTACACAAGCAAAGCCGCTCCATTCTCTCAGCATATGACAGTCCCGCCATCCCGGGAATTAACCTTGTAAACCTACGCTGCACTCCCTCAATAGCAAGAATGTCCTTCCTCAAATTAGGGGACCAAAACTGCCCACAATACTCCAGGTGTGGTCTCACTAGGGCCCTGTACAAATGCAGAAGGAGCTCTTTGCTCCTATACTCAACTCCTCTTGGTATTCGAGGGACAGAAAGGTCAGTGTAGGTAGTCCACCCGAGACCCCCCTTACCCTTTCCCGGTTCTTGGCAACATACAACCGTTGGAACCTTTGACCCGCTCCAACCTTCACGGGGAGAGCGTTGAAACACCGCACAGACAGCGCCCATAGTCGGGATCAAACCGGGGTCTCTGGCGCTGTGAGGTAGCAACTCTACCGCTGCACCACCCGTTCATTACCTCTTCTTCCTGCTCCCGCCTGGCAGAATGTGAAGGAAGGAACTGCAGGTGCTGGTTTATACCGAAGATAGACACAAAATGCTGGAGTAACCAACTCAGCGGGACAGGCAGCGTCTCTGGAGAGAAGGAATGGGTGATATTTCAGGTCTTGACCCAAAACGTTACCCATTCCTTCTCTCCAGAGACGCTGCCTGTCCCGCTGAGTTAGTTACTCCAGCTTTATGTGTCTATCTAAAGTCCGATCAAGGATAGTCCGAACATCACCAATGAGGTAGATAGTAGTTCAGGACCACTCTCTAGTTGTGGTAGGATGATTCAGTTGCCTGATAACAGCTGGGAAGAAACTGTCCCCGAATCTGGAGGTGAGCATCTTCACACAGTCCCTTCTTACACACTTGATCAGACTTTGCTGGCTTTACCTTGCACTAAACATTACGCCCTTATCATATACCGATATATGCTCGAGTGTATCGTCTTTCCGCAGACTGATTAGCACGCAACAAAAGCTTTTCACTGTACCTCGTTACACGTGACAATAAACTAAACTGAACTAAACTCAACTAATCTAAACTCTTCGAAGGTAGACAAAAATGCTGGAGAAACATAGAAAATAGGTGCAGGAGGAGGCCATTCGGAATGCTGGAAAAATGAAAGGCAGACAAAAATGCTGGAGAAACTCAGCGGGTGAGGCAGCATTTATGGAGCGAAGGAATAGGTGGCGTTTCGCGTTGAGACCCTTCTTCTGAAACGTAGAAACATAGAAAATAGGTGCAGGAGTAGGTCATCCAGCCCTTCGAGCCTGCACCGCCATTCAATATGATCATGGCTGATCATCCAACTCAATATCCTGTACCTGCCTTCTCTCCATACCCCCTGATCCCTTTAGCCACAAGGGCCACATCTAACTCCCTCTTAAATATAGCCAATGAACTGGCCTCAACTACCTTCTGTGGCAGAGAATTCCAGAGATTCACCACTCTCTGTGTGAAAAATGTTTTCCTCATCTCGGTCCTAAAAGATTTCCCTCTTATCCTTAAACTGTGACCCCTTGTTCTGGACTTCCCCAACATCGGGAACAATCTTCCTGCATCTAGCCAGTCCAACCCCTTAAGAATTTTGTAAGTTTCTATAAGATCCCCCCTCAATCTTCTAAATTCTAGCGAGTACAAGCCGAGTCTATCCAGTCTTTCTTCATATGAAAGTCCTGACATGGTCATGGCCATGAAGAAGGGTGTTGACTCAAAACGTCACCTATTTCCTTCGTTCCCTAGATGCTGCCTCACCCGCTGAGCTTCTCCAGCATTTAGTGTCCATCTTCGATTTTTCCAGCATCTGCAGTTCTTTCTTAAACAAATACACTCTTCCACCACTTCCCCAGTTCTCCCAAGAAACAAAAGTGTCACTTTGAACATTTACTTGTCCTCCGGGCAAGTCGCAATTAGCAAAGGTTAGAAGGTCACCTACACACACTGAAGAGCGGCCATTGTTCCCCTCTGCTTCCGAATAAAAGAAGCTGCCACCTACACTGACTTTTCCTCAGGACGTCATCAATTTAAATGCTATTTTCAGCCGCTCCTCCTGACTTGTGCAAGACCAGATTCCAAGCAAAGTGAAACTCCCCATAATTAAATGCAAACTGGTGATGATATCTCTGTTGGACTAGAGGCATTAACTATTGCCTTGGGGGTGGGGGCAGTTTAACAGCCATCTATAATCCTTCAGTACTTGGGGAACTGGTTTTTTTTTACGGGGACGGATTCAGATCTCCCAGATTCAGGGACAGTTTCTCCCCAGCAGTTATCAGACAATTGAATCATCCTACCAAGGACTCGAGAGTGGACCTATACTACTATCTACCTCAGCCTGTCCACAACAACTCTCACCAACTTCTACAGATGCACCACAGAGAGCATTTTATCGGGATGCATCACAGCACGGTTTGGGAACAGCTCCATCCAAGGCCGGAAGAAATCGCAGCGAAATGTGGACGCAGCCCGGACCATCGCACAAGCCAACCTCCCTTCCATTGACTCCATTTACACCTCACGCTGCCTCGGCAAGGCCAGCAGCATCATCACGGACTAGTCGCACCCCGGCCACTCCCTCTGCTCCCCTCTCCCATCAGGCAAGAGGTGCAGAAGTGTGAAAACGCACACCTCCAGATTGAGGGGCAGTTTGTTCCCCAGCTGTTATCAGGCAACTGAACCATCCTACCACAACCAGAGAGCAGCGCTGAACTACTATCTACCTCATTGGTGACCCTCGGACTATCTTAAATCGGACTTTACAGGCTTTATCTTGCACTAAACATTATTCCCTTTTTCATGTATCTGCACACTGTGGATGGCTCGATTGTAATCATAGAAACATAGAAAATAGATGCAGGAGTAGGCCATTCGGCCCTTCGAGCCTGCACCGCCATTCAATATGATCATGGCTGATCATCCAACTCAGTATCCTGTACCTGCCTTCTCTCCATACCCCCTGATCCCTTTAGCCACAAGGGCCACATCTAACTCTCTCTTAAATATAGCCAATGAACTGTGGCCTCAACTACATTCTGTGGCAGAGAATTCCACAGATTCACCACTCTCTGTGTGAAAAATGTTTTTCTCATCTCAGTCCTAAAAGATTTCCCCTTATCCTTAAACTGTGACCCCTTGTTCTGGACTTCCCCAACATCGGGAACAATCTTCCTGCATCTAGCCTGTCCAACCCCTTAAGAATTTTGTAAGTTTCTATAAGATCCCCCCTCAATCTTCTAAATTCTAGCGCGTACAAGCCGAGTCTATCCAGTCTTTCTTCATATGAAAGTCCTGCCATCCCAGAATCAGTCTGGTGAACCTTCTCTGTACTCCCTCTATGGCAAGAATGTCCTTCCTCAGATTAGGAGACCAAAACTGTACGCAATACTCCAGGTGTGGTCTCACCAAGACCCTGTACAACTGCAGTAGAACCTCCCTGCTCCTATACTCAAATCCTTTTGCAATGAATGCTAACATACCATTCGCTTTCTTCACTGCCTGCTGCACCTGCATGCCTACTTTCAATGACTGGTGTACCATGACACCCAGGTCTCGTTGCATCTACCCCTTTTCCTAATCGGCCACCATTCAGATAATAGTCTACTTTCCTGTTTTTTGCCACCAAAGTGGATAACCTCACATTTATCCACATTATACTGCATCTGCCATGCATTTGTCCACTCACCCAGCCTTATGAAAGACAATAATCCCGTATTGTCTTTCCACCAGCCGGTCAGAATGCAACAAAAGCTTTTCACTGTATCCCGGAACACATGAGGATAAACTGAACTGATGCCGTGGTAAAAGCGAGCTTCTTCCAGCTTCGGACGATAGCTAAAATAAAACAATTCCTCCAGTTTGATGACCTGGAAAAGATCATCCACACATTCATCTCCTCCCGCCTAGATTACTGCGACTCCCTCTACACTGGCATCAGCCAATCTTCCCTGTCCCGCCTGCAACTGGTCCAAAACGCCGCAGCGAGACTCCTGACGGGCACCCGAAAAAGGGACCACATCACCCTGATCCTGGCCTCTCTCCACTGGCTCCCTGTGCGGTTCCGTATAAACTTCAAGATCCTCCTCCATGTCTACAAAGCCCTCAATGGGCTTGCCCTGCCCCCACCTACATCAAAAGTCTTCTCACCCACCACTCCACCTCCAGGTCCCTCAGATCGGCCGACTGGGGGTTACTGAATATCCCGCGGTCTAGGCACAAGCTCAGGGGCGACCGCACCTTTGCGGTTGCAGCCCCTAGACTGTGGAACAGCATCCCCCTTCCCATCAGGACTGCCCACTCCATCGACTCTTTTAAGTCAAGACTAAAGACTTATCTATACTCCCAAGCCTTTCCTGGCGTCCTCCGAGTGAGGGCTACATGTATATATGTATGTAGTCTGTTTTTGTTGTGCTATTCTTATAACAAATCTAAAGCGCTTTGGCCAACGAGAGTTGTTTTTTAAATGTGCTACATAAATAAATGTGACTTGACTTGACTTGACTTGATCTCATTGACAATGGTGCCGGTCGGAAGCCTGCAGGTCAACAGGTTCGTGCATTGAGAAACGGTGACCGAGTTTCCTCTCTATCTGATCTACATTGAACATCATGCGTAAGATAACCAAATGCTGACACCCAACGAGTGCTTTTTAATCGTAAGTAAATATATGACCTTCTCCGACTCGCAGGCCCGATGAGTTATTTAACGCGGGTAGGGGTGACCTCATGGACGTGCAACAAAATCACGCGGGGAACAGATAGGGTGGATGGACACAGTCTTTTACGCAGATTAGGGGAATCGAGGACCAGAGGACGTAGGTTTAAGGTGAGGGGGGGGGGGGGGGGGAATTTAATAGGGACCTGAGGGAGGGGTTGTCTATTTCCACACAAAGGGTGGTGGGTGTACGGAACGAGCTGCCAGAGGAGGTAGTTGAGGCAACGTTAACGAAACGTTTCACCAGGTACATGGATAGGAGGTAGACAAAAATGCTGGAGAAACTCAGCGGGTGCAGCAGCATCTATGGAGCGGATGAGATCGGCAACGTTTCGGGCCGAAACCCAGAAGGGGTTCGTCCCGAAATGTTGCCTATCTCCTTCGCTCCATAGATGCTGCTGCGCCCGCTGAGTTTCTCCAGCATTTTTGTCTACCTTCGATTTTCCAGCATCTGCAGTTCCTTCTTAAACACATGGATAGGACAAGTTTAGAGGGATATGGGACAAAACGTGGGCAAATGGGATTAGCTTAGATGAGGCATCATGGGCGAGTCGGGCCGAAGGGCCTGTTTGCGTGCTATACAACTCTACGACTAGATTTTTTTAATGAGTCTCACCCCGGCCACTCCCTCTTCTCCCTGTCCATCAGGCAAGAGGTGCAGAAGTGTGAAAATGCTCACCTACAGATTCAGGGACAGTTTCTTCCCAGCTGTTATCAGGCAACTGAACCATCCTATCACCAACTAGAGAGCGGTCCTGAGCGACCATCTACCTCATTGTATGAACTGTCTCTAAATGTTTTTTACTGACTTTATCTTGCACTAAAAGTCAATAGACAATAGACAATAGGTGCAGGAACAGGCCATTCGGCCCTTCGAGCCAGCACCGCCATTCAATGTGATCATGGCTGATCATCCCCAATCAGTACCCCGTTCCTGCCTTCTCCCCATATCCCCTATTTTTAAGAGCCCTATCTTGCTCTCTCTTGAAAGCATCCAGAGAAACTGCCTCCACCGCCCTCCAAGGTTCAAACATAATGAAGGATGAGGGGTGATCTTATAGAGGTGTACAAAATCACAAGAGGAATAGAACTTTTGCCCAGAGTTGGGAAACAGAGAACATAGGTTCAAGGCGAGGGGGGAAAGATTTAATAAGAATCTGAGGGGTAACTTTCACACATAAGGGTGGTGGGTGTATGGAACGAGCTGCTAGAGGAGGTAGTTGAGGCTGGGAGTATCGCAATGCTTCAGAAGCAATCAGACAGTTACATAAATAGGACGGGTTTAGAGGGATATGGGCCCAACGTAGGTAGGTGGGACTAGTTTAGATGGGACATAGAAACATAGAAAATAGGTGCAGGAGTAGGCCATTCGGCCCTTCGAGCCTGCACCGTCATTCAATATGATCATGGCTGATCATCCAACTCAGTATCCCATCCCTGCCTTCTCTCCATACCCCCTGATCCCTTTAGCCACAAGGGCCACATCTAACTCCCTCTTAAATATAGCCAATGAACTGGCCTCAACTACATTCTGTGGCACAGAATTCCAGAGATTCACCACTCTCTGTGTGAAAAATGTTTTTCTCATCTCGGTCCTAAAAGATTTCCCCCTTATCCTTAAACTGTGACCTCTTGTTCTGGACTTCCCCAACATCGGGAACAATCTTCCTGCATCTAGCCTGTCCAACCCCTTAAGAATTTTGTAAGTTTCTATAAGATCCCCCCTCAATCTTCTAAATTCTAGCGAGTACAAGCCGAGTCTATCCAGTCTTTCTTCATATGAAAGTCCTGCCATCCCAGGAATCAGTCTGGTGAACCTTCTCTGCACTCCCTCTATGGCAAGAATGTCTTTCCTCAGATTAGGACTGGTCAGCGGAAAGACATGGTTACAATCGAGCCATTCGCAATAAAGGAATAGTGTTTAGTGCAAGGTAAAGCCAGTAAAGTCCGATCAAAGATAGTCTGAGGTAGACAAAAATGCCGAAGGAATAGGTGACGTTTCGGTTCTGAAGAAAGGTCTCGACCCGAAACGTCACCTATTTCCTTCGCTCCACAGATGCTGCCTCACCCGCTGAGTTTCTCCTGCATTTTTGTCTACCTTCGATTTTTACAGCATCTGCAGTTCTTTCTTAAAGATAGTCTGAGGGTCACCAATGAGGCAGATAGTAGTTCAGGACAAAATGGCAAGGATGTCCTTCCTCAGATTAGGAGACCAAAACTGTACGCAATACTCCAGGTGTGGCCTCACCAAGGCCCTGTACAACTGCAGTGGAACCTCCCTGCTCCTATACTCAAATCCTTTGGTTTGCCGGTGTGGGCAAGTTGGGATGATGGGCCTAGTTTCCACATTACAACTAAACGACTCTAAATAGCCCCATGAATTCCAGGGAACATTCCCTTTGGCGAAAAAAACAAAACAAAAAAACCGAAATCCCGTTATTGTCTAAATTTAGATACAATTCCTGGATCTAGGGGAGCCGAACAAATTTGTGGTGGTTTACTGAAATATGGAAAGTCATCAGCTAGCGATGATCACGTCAGTTCCAGTTAAAAAGAGAAGTGACTTGTATAAACAGCGGACTTGATTAATTTAATAGGAAACACACGTATACAATGACCAAAGCTGGCAAGCACATTCACTAATCAGTTTGCTCTGGGGAGGTTTGTCAAGTACAATGCTTCCCCATGTAATGACTAAAAATTCTTGATGAGTTTACTCAGTTAATGTACAACGAGAGTTTGACAGCACTGGGCCTGTACTTGCTGGAGTTTAGAAGGATGAGGGGTAGGGGGGGGACATGATTAAAAGTTACCGAATACTGAAAGGCCTGGCAAGTCCAGCAGGCCAGGATATACAAATTAACTTACAAAATTCTTAAGGGGTTGGACAGGCTAGATGCAGGAAGATTGTTCCCGATGTTGGGGAAGTCCAGGACAAGGGGTCACAGCTTAAGGATAAGGGGGAAATCCTTTAAAACCGAGATGAGAAAAACTTTTTTCACACAGAGAGTGGTGAATCTCTAGAACTCTCTGCCACAGAGGGTAGTTGAGGCCAGTTCATTGGCTATATTTAAGAGGGAGTTAGATGTGGGCCTTGTGGCTAAACGGATCAGGGGGTATGGAGAGAAGGCAGGTACAGGATACTGAGTTGGATGGTCAGCCATGATCATATTGAATGGCGGTACAGGCTCGAAGGGCCGAATGGCCTTTCTATGTTTCTATATTCTACACACTGGAGGCAATATACGTCTTTTGGAGCGTGGGAGGAAACCGGAACACCTGGCGAAAACCCAAGCGTACACGGGGAGAAGGTACAAACTCCTTTACGGGCAGCGCCCCCAGGACAGGATCGAACCCGGGTCTCCGGCACTGTGGGGTAGCAACTCTACCACCATTTTGTTGCAAACACAAGCAAAAAAAATAACAGCAGTTTTTACAATGAGGCAGAAAGTTGGATAAAACCCTTGGGTGGCGGGCAGTCCAGTTTCCCAACCACACAGAGAGATATTGTTCTACAGGCAAACCAATGGCAACCTGCAGGTACATAGAGTCTCTGTAAAGATCCTTAAACAAACCAAAACATTAACAGTTCATTACAGCTGCCGCTGGAGTTTGGTTCGTGTTTAGTTAACCACACTTGAAATTTAAGAGAGCATACTGTGTAGTCAAACAAGTTGCTAAATGTAAATGGAAATGTGCCGCCCAGCTTGTTGAACTCTTAAACTGACCCCAACGATTACTATGAAGGTGGACAAAAATGCTGGAGAAACTCAGCGGGTGAGGCAGCATCTACGGAGCGAAGGAATAGGTGACGTTTCGGGTCGAGACCCTTCTTCAGACTCAATAGTTGACGTTTAGGGGTGAGACCCTTCTTCAAACTTAATAGGTGACGCTTCGGGGCGAGACCCTTCTTCAGACTTTGAGTTTTAATTTGGAGGTACAGCACTGAAACAGGCCCTTCGGCCCACCGAGCCTGTGCCGACCCGCGTACACCAACACTATCCTACACACACTAGGGACAATTTACAATTTTTACTGAAGCCAATTAACCTTTACTTTGAGTCTTTGAGTCTGTAGAAGGGGCTTGACCCGAAACGTCACCTATTGAGTCTGAAGAAGGGTC
Organism: Amblyraja radiata; assembly: GCF_010909765.2. NCBI lineage: Eukaryota > Metazoa > Chordata > Chondrichthyes > Rajiformes > Rajidae > Amblyraja > Amblyraja radiata. Next base: position 107,451,546 of record NC_045960.1, on the reverse strand, counting down.
TCGCCCCGAAACGTCACCTATTCCTTCGCTCCATAGCTGCTGCCTCACCCGCTGAGTTGCTCCAGCATTTTTGTCTACCTTCGATTTTTCCAGCATCTGCAGTTCCTTCTCCAACAATTACTACAACTTGAAAGTCCAAGTCAAACCAAAGATAGATATTCCACCCCCCCTCCCCCCACCCTCCCACTCCCAGAAAAAAACAAGATTGTGATAGGAATAGATCAGGTAGATGCACAGAGTCTCTTGCCCAGAGTTGGGGAATTGAGGACCAGAGGACATAGGTTTAAGGCGAAGGGGTAAAGATCCAATAGGAATCTGAGGGGTAACTTTTTCAACAAGTTAGGGCTTTATTCTTTGGAGTGCAGAAGGTTAAGGGGGGACTTGATAGAGGTTTTTAAAATGATGAGAGGGCTAGACAGTGTTGACGTGGATAAGCTTTTCCCACTGAGAGTAGGGAAGTTTCAAACAAGGGGACATGACTTGAGAATTATGGGACTGAAGTTTAGGGGTAACATGAGGGGGAACTTCTTTACTCAGAGAGTGGTAGCTGTGTGGAATGAGCTTCCAGTGAAGGTGGTGGAGGCAGGTTCGTTTTTATCATTTAAAAATAAATTGGATAGTTATATGGACGGGAAAGGAATGGAGGGTTATGGTCTGAGCGCAGGTATATGGGACTAGGGGAGAATACGTGTTCGGCACGGACTAGAAGGGTCGCGATGGCCTGTTTCCGTGCTGTAATTGTTATATGGTTATATGGTTATAAAGGGTGGTGGGTGTATGGAATGAGCTGCCAGAGGAGGTAGTTGAGGCTGGGACTATCCCATCATTTAAGAAACAGACAGGTGCATGGATAGGACAGGTTTGGATGGATTTGAGCCCATCAGGTGGGACTACTGTAGCTGGGACATGTTGGCCCGTTTCCGTGCTGAATGACTATGCCTTTAACTGCTTCAGAAGGTTATAGAGTCACAGTAATGTCATGGGTTATGGGGAGAAGGCAGGTGAATGGGGTTAAGAGGGAAAGATAGACCTGCCATGATTGAATGGCGGAGTAGACTTGATGGGCTGAAAGGCCTAATTCTGCTCAGGCGGGCGGGACTAGTGTACAGTAGCTGGGACATGTTGGCCGGTTGAGGCAAGTTGAGCCAAAGGGCTTGTATCCACGCTGTATCACTCTATGACTCTGTGACTAAGACACAGCAAGGATGACCAAGGATAGGTGGGGCCCACAACGGTCCACTGCTGAGCCCTTTTAAGAGTACACACTTGACTTCATTATGGCGGCAACCCTCAATGGAATTGCCCTCTCGTTGCCATGCCGATCGGTCACCCTCACACCAGGTACGTGGATAGGACAGGTTTAGAGGGATATTATGGGCCAAACGCGGGCAGGTGGGACTAGTGAAGAAGGGGCATCTTGTCCAGCATGGGCAAGTTGGGCCGAAGGGCCTGTTGCCAAAGCCCCCACATTAACATCTCCCACCAAGACCAACGATGGAGTAAGGAAGAGCGACACAAGGAACTGCAGATGCTGGTTTACAAAAAAGACACAAAGTGTTGGAGGAACTCTCTGGAGAACGTGGATAGTTTGCGTTTCGGGTCGGGACTCTTCTTCAGACGCAACCAGAAACAAAACGTCACCAATCCGGGTTCTCTGGGGATATTGCCTGGCTGAATTACTCCAGCACTTTGTGTATTTTTTGGGTAAACCAACATCTGCAGTTCCTTGCATCTCCTCCAGAGATGCTGCCTGACCTGTTGAGTTACTTCAGCACTTTGAGTCCATCTCCCAGCTTTTATACTCAGTACTCTGACTAATGAAGGCCAATGTGCCATTGTATAAATATTCATTGACTTGGCCTCCACAGCCAATTAATTCCACAGATTCACCACCTTCTGACTAAAGAAATCCCTCCTCATCTCCTTTCGAAAGGAGCGTCCTTTAAATCCGAGGCCATGACCTGTGGTCCTAGGCTCTCCCACTAGTGGAAACATACTCTCCACATCCACTCTATCCAGGCCTTTCACTATCCAAAGTCGAAGTCCCGATAAAACTTACCTCACGGCGTGATTACACAAACGTCAGCTGATGTGTTGACCGGAACATGTGACTGAAGAATGCCCCGGGTACAATCTCGGAGCTGTGCTGACTCTGCTGGTCACAGCTCAAGGCTACAGGAAGCCTCGCAGTCTTGCGGCTAGAGTGAAGAAAATAACAAAGGTCAACAGGGACCCGCATTGTCAGTTGCAATCTAGTTGTATCTACTGGGCCAGCCAGTCTGCTTACCTAACTCAATAACCTTCTATTGACTTCATAAGTTCTAGGAGCAGAATTAGGCCATTCGGTCCATCAGGTCCACTCCGCCTTCCAATCATTGCTGATCTATCTGGAGGACAAGGATAGGCGATGTTTTGTTCATGCCCATGCGCTCTAGGAGCAGAATTAGTCCATTCGGCCCATCAGGTCTACTCTACCATGGTTGATCTATCTTTCCCTCTCAACCCCATTCTCCTGCCCTCTCCCCATAACCTCTGACACCCGTGACAGAGTTGACTCGATGGGCCGGATGGCCAACTTCTGCTCATATAACTCATAAACCTATGAGGTCAGGCAGCATATCTGGAGATCATGGATAGGCGACATTCGGGCCATCTTTATATCCGAGTATATCCCTAATGTATAGACATTGAGAATGGTTCAGATGTAAGGCCCCGACCCAAAACGTCACCTATCCATGTTCTCCACAGATGCTGCCTGACCCGCTGAGTTACTCCAGCACTCTGTGAAACGTCACCTATCCATGTTCTCCACAGATGCTGCCTGACCCACTGAGTTACTCCAGCACTCTGTGAAATGTCACCTATCCATGTTCTCCAGAGATGCTGCCTGACCCGCTGAGTTACTCCAGCACTCTGTGAAACGTCACCTATCCATGTTCTAGAAGATTGAATTTAGGGGGGATCTTATAGAAACTTACAACATTCTTAAGGGGTTAGACAGGCTAGACAAGTCCTAATCTGAGGAAAGACATTCTTGCCATAGAGGGAGTGCAGGTTCACCAGACTGATTCCTGGGATGTCAGGACTTTCATATGAAGAAAGACTGGATAGAATCGGCTTGTACTCGCTGGAATTTAGAAGATTGAGGGGGGATCTTAGAGAAACTTACAACATTCTTAAGGGGTTGGACAGGCTAGATGCAGGAAGATTGTTCCCGATGATGGGGAAGTCCAGAACAAGGGATCACAGTTTAAGGATAAGGGGGAAATCTTTTAGGACCGAGATGAGAAGAATATTTTTCACACAGAGAGTGGTGAATCTCTGGAATTCTCTGCCACAGAAGGTAGTTGAGGCCAGTTCATTGGCTATATTTAAGAGGGAGTTAGATGTGGCCCTTGTGGCTAATGGTATCAGGGGGTATGGAGAGAAGGCAGGTACAAGATACTGAGTTGGATGATCAGCCATGATCATATTGAATGGCGGTGCAGGCTCGAAGGGCCGAATGGCCTACTCCTGCACCTAATTTCTATGTTTCTCCAGAGATATTCGTGTTACTGACAACACATTTCCTATCCAGGCACCTGTCCAAGTGTACATGGGATGTGACTGCGGAGGCTGGTTTACACCGAAGCTAGACCAAAATGCTAGAGTAACTCAGCGGGTCAGGCAGCATCTCTGGAGGAAAGGAATAGGCATCTGAAGAAGGGTCTCGACCCGAAACATCGCCTATTCCTTTTCTCTAGAGATGCTGCCTGACCCGCTGAGTTACTCCAGCACTCGGTGAAACGTCACCTATCCATGTTCTCCAGAGATGCTGCCTGACCCGCTGAGTTACTCCAGCACTCTGTGAAATGTCACCTATCCATGTTCTCCACAGATGCTGCCTGACCCGCTGAGTTACTCCAGCACTTTGTGTCTTTTTTTGTAAACCAGTACCTGCATATTCTTGGTGTCTACTAATTTACAACCAATCCTATTTTATGTTTTGATCCATGGATACTAAGTAAAGGAATTCAAGGGAGAAGTAGTCACGATCATGTTACTACGTTATAGGAGCAGAATTAGGCCATTTGGCCCATCAAGTCTACTCCGCCATTCAATCATGGCTGATCTATCTCTCCCCCCTGACCCCATTCACCTGCCTTCTCCCCATAACCTCTGACACCTGTACTCATCAAGAATCTATCTATCTCTGCCTTAAGAATATCCATTGACTTAGCCTCCACAGTCTCCTGTGGCAATGAATTCCACAGATTCACCACCCTCTGACTAAAGAAATTCCTCATTTCCTTTCCAAAGGTGCGTCCTCTTATTCTGCGACTGTGGTCTCTGGTTCGATGGCCCTATCCTTGTGAAGATAGATCAGCAATGATTGAATGGTGGAGTCGTCTTGATGGGTCGAATGGCCTAGATCTACTGCTATATCTTATGAATGGCATTGTGAATTCAGCTTGAATTTTCCCTCTTACTCCCCCAAATTCGCTAGGAGACACTATAACCAAGCACCCAAGTCATTGTGGGATGACTCGATCCTCATCAGTCTGAACGCCTATGTTTCAACACTATTTTGGGCAATGAATATATTGGAAGCCCCCGAGGCATTCCTGGCAACTCCCCACCCCACACATGTACAGCAGTTGACTCCATAATTCTATGTTGCGGTGTGTCATGTCTTCACGGAAATTACAACATCTTGGATGCTGCCAGAACAAATGGAGCTATCACAGCCAGCAGGCCAGGCAGCATCTCTGGAGAACGTGGATAGACTTGTCTAGACTTTAGAGAGCAGGAGACAAGGGAAGCAGGCCCTTCGGTCGACCGAGTCCGCTCCGACCAGCGATCACCCCGTACACTAGCACTATCCTACACACCATGGACAATTTATTTTCAGCTTAGTTTATTGTCATGTGTACCGTGGTACAGTGAAATACCTTTGTCCAGTGCTAACTAGAAACATAGAAAATAGGTGCAGGAGTAGGCTATTCGGCCCTTCGAGCCTGCACTGCCATTCAATATGATCATGGCTGATCATCCAACTCAGTATCTAACCCACATCTAACTCCCTCTTAAATATAGCCAATGAACTGGCCTCAACTACCTTCTGTGGCAGAGAATTCCAGAGATTCACCACTCTCTGTGTGGAAAAAGTTTTTCTCATCTCGGTCCTAAAAGACTTCCCCCGTATCCTTAAACTGTTACCCCTTGTTCTGGACTTCCTGCATCTAGCCTGTCCAACCCCTTAAGAATTTTGTACGCTTCTATAAGATCCCCCCTCAATCTTCTAAATTCTAGCGAGTACAAGCCGAGTCTATCTAGTCTTTCTTCATATGAAAGTCCTGCCATCCCAGGAATCAGTCTGGTGAACCTTCTCTGCACTCCCTCTATGGCACGAATGTCTTTCCTCAGATTAGTACTGGTCAGCGGAAAGACATGGTTACAATCGAGCCATTCGCAATAAGGGAATAGTGTTTAGTGCAAGGTAAAGCCAGTAAAGTCCGATCAAAGATAGTCTGAGGTAGACAAAAATGCCAAAGGAGTAGGTGACGTTTCGGGTCTGAAGAAGGGTCTCGACCCGAAACGTCACCTATTCCTTCGCTCCATAGATGCTGCCTCACCCGCTGAGTTTCTCCAGCATTTTTGTCTACCTTCGATTTGTCCAGCATCTGCAGTTCTTTCGTAAAGATAGTCTGAGGGTCACCAATGAGGCAGATAGTAGTTCAGGACAAAAAATGCACTTTTTTTTTTTTAAACTGGTCAATTAACCTACAAACCCGCATGTCTCTGAAGTGTGGGTGGAGACTGGAGCACCCGGAGAAAACCCACGTGGTCACGGGTAGAACGTACAAACTCCGTACAGACAGCATCCGTAGTCAGGCTCGAACCCGTGTCTCTGGCGCTGTAAGACACTGGCTCTACTGCTGCGCCACCGTGCCACCCTTTAACGCAACAATTTGGATTGGGTCCCGACCCAAAACGTTGCCTATCCATGTTCTCCAGTGATGCCGTCTGACCAGCTGAGTTACTCCAGAACTTTGTGCCTTTTTTTGTATACCCGTACCTGCATTTTCTTGTGCCTGCTATTTACAACCGATCCCTTTTCGTATATTTTGGAATTCAAGGGACAAGGAATCATGTCCATAAGTTAATGTAATAGGGAGCAGAATCAGGCCATTCGGCCCATCAAGTCTACTCTGCCATTCAATCATGGCTGATCTATCTCTCCCTCCTAGCCCCATTCTCCTGCCTTCTCCCCGTAACCCCTGACGCACGTACTAATCAAGAACCTATCAATCTCCGCCATAAAAATATCCATTGACTTGGCCTCCGCAGCCGTCTGTGGCAATGAATTCCACAGATTCACCACCCTCTGACGAAATAAATTCTTCCTCATCTCCTTGTAATGGTACATCCTTTTATTCTGCGGCTGTGGCCTCTGGTCCCAGACGCTCCCACCGGCTCTCTTAAATGCAGTGAGTTCCAAACCCCCACACTAACCTCAATGAAGAACATTTTATCTCCTTTTTGTTTTTCACCCTTAATCATTTTCATCTCTAACCTTTGCCCACGACTGATAACACATCCCGTCACCTGTCTCCACCCACCATCAGCCATGCTTTGCCCAGCCCCTACCTCGTTGCCCGATCCTCTTATCGGTCAAACAAATGCCCCTGTCCCACTTCGGAAACCAGAACGGAAACCTCTGGAGACTTTGCGCCCCACCCAAGGTTTCCGTGCGGTTCCCGGAGGTTGCAGGTAGTTGCCGGAGGTTGCAGGTAGTGGAAGCAGGTAGGGAGACTGACAAAAACCTCCGGGAACCGCACGGAAACCTTGGGTGGGGTGTAAAGTCTCCAAAGGTTTCCGTTCAGGTTTCCGAAGTGGGACAGGGGCAAAAGGGTCCCCGATTCAAAATGTTGCCTGTCCATTCCTCCACAGATGCTGCCGGACACGCTGAATTCTTTGAATCTTTTTTTGAACCTTGAATCTTTTTTTTTTTTGCAAATCAGCAGCTGCGGTTTCTTGTTTCTACCTTGCCAGGTTTTCTCCTGCCTCAGCCTCTCTTTTCCGGCTTTTTCCCATCCACCCCGTCAGTCCCCGACCCGAAACTTCACCTGTCCATTCCCTCACTTAGGGGGGGGGGGGCACGGTGGCGCAGAAGTAGAGTCGTTACCTGACAGAACCAGAGACCTGGGTTCAATTCCGACTATGGCTGCTGTCTGTACAGAGTTTGCATGCTCTCCGTGTGACAGTGTGGGTTTTCTCCGGGTGCTCCGGTTTTCTCCCACACCCCAAAGACGTGCAGATCTGTAGGTGAACTGCCTTTGGTAAAAAGTGAATTTACTCCGCAGTGTGTAGGATAGAGCTGGTGTACAAGGATCGCTGGTCGTCGCGGACTAGGCGGGTAGAAGGGCCTGTTTCCGCACTGTATCTCTAAAGCCTAAAGATACTGCCTGAGCTGTTAGGTTCTCCAGAACTTTGAGTTCAACGCATGATTGAAGCATCTGTAGTTCAATGAGCCAACATTGTCCGCAATTCCACTTCAATCTTACCATGAATTAATTCTAATGGGCCTGTGTCCCACTTAGGCTATTTTTAGGCGACTGTCATAGTTGTAGCAGGTCGCCGAAAAACCGCCGACTGGACCCCCCCCCCCCCCCCCTTCGACATAAAATTTGAAATAGGATCATTACTTTAACAACAACAAAAAACCAAAGTCAGATCGTGGCGACAAGCTACGTTAATCTGGCGACAACTACGACAGCACCTACGTCAGGAGAAGTCAAGCTACGCTCATTGGCGGCAAACCCACTGTCGCCGAATGTCTCCGACCAGAAATACGCTACGACTCTTTGGGCGACTGAGGAGATGACTCACGACCATACAGGCGACACCCCGGCAACCATGTGGCGACAGTCTAGTCTCCGGCAGTCGCCTAAAGAAAAACGTCTCAGTGGGACAGGCCCATTACATAGAAACATAGAAAATAGGTGCAGGAGTAGGCCATTCGGCCCTTCGAGCCTGCACCGCCATTCAATATGATCATGGCTGATCATCCAACTCAGTATCCCGTCCCTGCCTTCGCTCCATACCCCCTGATCCCTTTCGCCACAAGGGCCACATCTAACTCCCTCTTAAATATAGCCAATGAACTGTGGCCTCAACTACCCTCTGTGGCAGAGAATTCCAGAGATTCACCACTCTCTGTGTGAAAATTGTTTTTCTGATCTCGGTTCTAAAGGATTTCCCCCTTATCCTTAAACTGTGTCCCCTTGTCCTGGACTTCCCCAACATCGGGAATATTACTTGTTGCAGGCATCGTGTCTGAGACCTTGTTATCTGCTGACTGAGGAACCAATCGCATCAAAATCAAGAGTCGAGTGTGTTTTATTGTCCTATGTCCCAAAATGGAACAATGGAATACTTACTTGCAGCAGCACAACAGAATATGTAAACAGAGTACACTGTAATTCAGACTTTAGACTTTCGAGATACAGCGTGGAAACGGGCCCTTCGGCCTCCATCCAGTCCGCGCCAACCCGCGATCACCCCGTACGCCAGCACGATCCCGCACACACTAGGGACAATTGACAATTTTTACTGAAGCCAATTAACCCAGCAAACCTGCGCGTCTTTGGAGTGTGGGAGGAAACCGGAGCACCCGGAGAAAACCCGCGCAGGTCACAGGCAGAACGTACAAACTCCGTACTGACAGCACCCCCGTGGTCAGGATCGAACCTGGGACTCTGGCCCTGTAATGGAAGCAACTCTACCGCTGCGCCACCGCACTGCGCTAAAACGCGAAGTGACTTTAGGCGCAGAAACCGGCCCTTCGGCCCACCGAGTCCGCGCCGACCAGCGATTCCCCCGCGTTGTATTATAAGTAATCAAATTCCAGAGCCACAAGAAATACCAAATTCTCGTCAGACAAGAGAATCTGTTAGGACAATGAGAGGAATGCCTATAAAATAACCTGGGGGGGGGGCACGGCGGTGCAGCGGTAGAGTTGCTGCCTCACAACGCCAGATACCGGGGTCCGATCCTGACTACAGGTGCTGTCTGTGCGGAGTTTGCAAGTTCTCCCCATGACGTGCGTGAGTTTTCTCCAGGTGCTCCGGTTTCCTCCCACACTCCAAAGTCGTGCAGGTTTGTAGATTAATTAGCTTGGTATAATTGTAAATTGTCCCCAGTGTGTGTGTGTGGGACAATAGACAATAGACACAGGAGTAGGCCATTCAGCCCTTCAAGCCAACACCACCATTCAATGTGATCATGGCTGATCATCCCCAATCAGTACCCCGTTCCTGCCTTCTCCCCATATCCCCTGACTCCGCTATTTTTAAGAGCCCTATCTAGCTCTCTCTTGAAAGCATCCAGAGAACCTGCCTCCACCGGCCTCTGAGGCAGAGGATAGTGTTAGTGTGCGGGGATCGCTGGTCGGCCTGGACTCGATGGGCTGAAGGGCCTGTTTCCGCGCAATATTTCTAAACTAAACTTACTTAAGTCGGAGGTAGACAAAAATGCTGGAGAAACTCAGCGGGTGAGGCAGCGTCTATGGAGCGAAGGAATAGGTGACGTTTCGGGTCGAGACCCTTCTTCAGACTGGTGTGGGGAAGCTTTTCACTGTACCTCAGTGCACGTGACAAGAAACTAAACGGAACTGATCGTCTCTGTTATATTTCATTTTATCTCCATATTTTATTCCCATTCATTCTACCTGCTGATTTCCCCCCTCTTCCCCGCTCCCCCCTCCCCCCCCCTCCTTGCTCAGTTACACTAATCAGACCAAAAACTAAACTAAACTCACTCGTCCAACTAGCCTTCTAGACCGCTAAGATCTTCTGAAACCAATCTGTTAGTGATTCCCAGAGTAAATACAAAACATGGGCAAAGCAGGATTTAGTTACTATGCAACAAATAGCTGGAATAAACTTCCTGAAGATTTAAGACTTGCCTCAACTTTGACCACTTTTAAAACAAGACTGAAAACTTTTATGTTCAAAAAGGAACTGCAGATGCTGGAATATCGAAGGTACACAAAATTGCTGGGGAAACTCAGCGGGTGCAGCAGCATCTATGGAGTCTGAGTCTGAAGAAGGGTTTCGGCCCGAAACGTCGCCTATTTCCTTCGCTCCATAGATGCTGCTGCACCCGCTGAGTTTCCCCAGCAATTTTGTGTACCTTCTGAAAACTTTTATGTTTACTTTAGCTTTCAGCTAAATCTTAACTACATTGCACTTTTAACTTTTGCACTTTTTATAATGCATTTTTAATTTTGCTTTTCTTTTCTTTTAATTCTTCTATTTTATTTCATTTTATTGTTTCATTTTATTGTATGACATGTTTTTATGTGAAGCACTTTGAGTCTGCCTCGTGTATGAAATGTGCCATATAAATAAAGTTGCCTTGCCTTGCCTTGCCTTCTACGAGATGGCCAGCACTAAGATTCCGTGCATTCTTGCAGACCCACCAGGGCAACTCAGTGAAAAGGCTAAATCTTTCTGATCCGTTGCAGCCACCTGGATCAGTCGGGCGGAAGTAACGTTTTTTTTTAAAAAAAAAAAAAAAAAAAAATAAAACAACTACCTTTTCCGCTTTCCTTATACAGACATGTACGAGGGGTCAGCCCAAAATAAACCTCGGTGACCCTGCGCGATGCAGCCCCGCTGGCCCGTTGACCTGGGCTAAGCTGAAGATGCTTTAAGCTTTTCCCAGTCCCCTGAGCACGTGCCAAGCGGCTGAGAGCATAGCCTGTGTGCTAATCCACGGAGGGCTGGCACAGAGGGCTATCCTCAACCCATTAATAATTGCGGAGGAGACCACGCGCGTTTATCCAACCTAACGTGGCAGAGAGGGCGACGGCAGGAGAGAGGGGACAGGGAGAGAGCAAGAGGCAGATGTGACAGTTCGGGAGCAGTTGCCAGCAACCCTATCTGCTCCTTCACAATGCAGGGCAGGTATCAGTAACCCAGAAGGCCGTAAATATTTAACGCTGTGTTTGTCTTGGTGCGGCCCAGAGGTCTGAAAATAGTGATCGTTACAAGTCCGTCATCGGCAGCAGACACTACCACCCCCCTCCCTGCTCCCTTCACCACAACCAAATGGGGAAACTATAACGACAGCCACGAACAAAGAAGATGATCCTTCCCCCCCCAGGTGTAAAAGAAACACCAGTTGCCAGGTGCCTGTCAAAACAAGCCACCCTCCGCTGCCTCCGACAATGCTCCACACCACTTTTGACTTCGTTAGGTGAAGGCAATTAGCACTATGAGTTTCATGTTAATTAATTTATTGTGTACAACTGGAATGTGATAAGGGTGGATGGAGAACGGTGGCAGGTTTGGCTGGGCAGGCCAAAAGCACACACCTTACAATGTGCTGAGCAGCTAGCTACCTGTGCTACAGAACAAGGCTGCTCAGAATTACTGGGCAACACACTGATTTCCACTACTGATCTAATTGACTTTCACAGAGTCGTACAGCGTGGAAACAAAACAGGCCCTTCAGCCCAACTTTCTTCGGCCCAACAAAATTCTTAAGGGGTTGGACAGCCTAGATGCAGGAAGATTGTTCCCGATGTTGGGGAAGTCCGGAACAAGGGGGTGTTACATTTGAGTATAGGAGCAGGGAGGTTCTACTGCAGTTGTACAGGGTCTTGGTGAGACCACACCTGGAGTATTGCGTACAGTTTTGGTCTCCTAATCTGAGGAAGGACATTCTTGCCATAGAGGGAGTACAGAGAAGGTTCACCAGACTGATTCCTGGGATGTCAGGACTTTCATATGAAGAAAGACTGGGTAGACTCGGCTTGTACTCGCTAGAATTCAGAAGATTGAGGGGGGATCTTATAGAAACTTACAAAATTCTTAAGGGGTTGGACAGGCTAGATGCAGCAAGATTGTTCCCGATGTTGGGGAAGTCCAGAACAAGGGGTCACAGTTTAAGGATAAGGGGGAAATCTTTTAGGACCGAGATGAGGAAAACATTTTTCACACAGAGAGTGGTGAATCTCTGGAATTCTCTGCCACAGAAGGTAGTCGAGGCCACAGTTCATTGGCTATATTTAAGAGGGAGTTAGATGTGGCCCTTGTGGCTAAAGGGATCAGGGGGTCTGGAGAGAAGGCAGGTACAGGATACTGAGTTGGATGATCAGCCATGATCATATTGAATGGCGGTGCAGGCTCGAAGGGCCGAATGGCCTACTCCTGCACCTATTTTCTATGTTTCTATGTCTATGTTTCTATGTCTATACGGCAACATGCTCCATCTACACTAGTCCCACCTGCTTGCCTCCAAACCCGGTTTCAATGCCGACTACGGGTGCTGTCTGTAGGGAGTTTGCACATTCTCCTTGCGACCGCTTGCGTTTACTCCGGGGTGGCTTTGATTTCCTCCCACACTCCAAAGACGTACAGGTTTGTTGGTTTGTAGGAAGGAACTGCAGGTGTTGGTTTAAGCCGAAGGTAGACACAAAAAGCAGGAGTAACTCAGCGGGTCAGTCAACGTCTCTGGAGAAAATGAATAGGTGACATTTCGGGTATGAAGAAAGGTCTTGATCCCAAAACATCACCTATTCCTTCTCTCCAGAAACGCTGTCTGACCCGATGAGTTACTCCAGTTTTTTGTGTCTTTCTCAGGTTTGTAGGATGGTTAGCTTCGGAAAAATTGGATATTGGCTCCAGGATAGGGATAGTCTAAAGTCATACGGCAGGGATGATACGTACATACACAGGCCCTTCGGCCCAAATCACCCATGCCGACCAAAATGCCCCATCCTCAAAGCCTTTCTTATTGATGGACCCATCAAAATCTCTGTTAAATGCTGTTACATTGCCTGCCTCAACCACTTCCTTTGGCAGCTCGTTCCATATACCCACCACTCTCTGGAGTGAAAAGGTTGCCCCTTGGGTCCCTATTAAATAGTTTAGTTTAGTTTATTGTCACGTGTACCGAGGTACAGTGAAAAGCTTTTGTTGCGTGCTAACCAGTCAGCGGAAAGACAACACATGATTACAATCGAGCCGTCCACAGTGTACAGATACATGATAAAGGGAAAAACCTTTAGATAAATCCAGTAAAGTCCGATTAAAGATAGTCCGAGGGTCTCCAATGAGGTAGATGGTAGCTCAGGACCTCTCTGTAGTTGTTGATAGGATGATTCAGTTGCCTGATAACAGCTGGGTAGGAACGCTCCCTGAATCTGGAGGTGGGCGTATTAAATCTTTCCCATCTCACCTTAAACTTATGATCCCTAGTTCTTGACTCCCCAACAATGGGGAAAAAAATCCCCAGCTCCGTGCATTCACCTCACTATTCCTCTCCTGATTTCATACACCTCCATAAGGTTGCCCTTATCCTGCAATCCTAGGCTGTCCACCTTCACCCTGAATCGCAGGCCCTCGAGTCAGGGCAACCTCCTCATTAATCTGTGCAAGAAAGAACTGCAGATGCTGGTTCAAATCCAAGGTGGACACAAAATGCTGGAGTAACTCAGCGGGACAGGCAGCGTCTCTGGAGAGAAAGAATGGATGATGTTTCGGGGTCGAGACTCTTCTGCAGTCTGAAGAAGGGTCTCGACCCGAAACGTCACCGATTGCTTCTCTCCAGAGATGCTGCCGGTCCCGCTGAGTTACTCCAGCATTTTGTGTCCATCTCCAATCGTCTTGGCCCCGCTCTGGGAGTAGAGGTGGGGGCGGATCCGGACCGCAACGGCCGTGAGCCCCAGGCCGAGCTCGGCGATCATTTGCCTGCTTCTGCTGCTGTTGGAGGTGAGACGTTGCGTCGCGCCAGGGTCTTGGGCCTGTCCCACTTTGGCCGTCAGTTACGCGACAGGCCGTTGGCGCGCAAAGATTTAGTGCAGGACGAAGCCCACACTCCTCCACACCTCTCCTTGCGCCCGTCCCGCGCTACCCACACGCTCGCAGGTCGCGTAAATGGCGCGCAAATGACAGCCAAGTGGGACAGGCCCTTTGGACTAGTGGCAGAACTGGGAAGGGGGAGGGGATAGAGAGAGAGAGGGAAAGCAAGGGCTATCTCAAGTTAGAGAAGTCAATATTCATACCACTGGGGTGTAAACTACCCAAGCGAAATATGAGGTGCTGCTCCTCCAATTTGCGCTGGGCCTCACTCTGGCCATGGAGGAGGCCCAGGACTGAAAGGTCAGATTGGGAATGGGAGGGGGAGTTGAAGTGCTGGGCCACCGGGAGATCAGGTAGGTTAATCTTCTCTGTATCCTCTCCAGCTTAATGACATATTAAAGCAACAGTTTTTTATTAATGATGTTATTGTTTTGTAGCACTGTAATATAATTGATACATCGATAGGACAGTGTAAGTATGCCAGTTATTTTCTTGCAAGTGATGTTCTGGAAACTCAAGCAAAATAGATCAGTAAGATGGAACTCATACAATGGTCATTTACCATTTCCCTAATGGGTCAAACACTAACTCCCCCTCCCATTCACACACTGACCTTTCTGCCCTGGGCCTCCTCCATTGTCAGAGTGAGGCCCAGCGCAAATTGGAGGGACAGCACCTCATATTTCGCTTGGGCAGCTTACACCCCAGCGGTATGAACATTGACTTCTCTAACTTCAAATGGCCCTTGTACCCCCCCTCACTCTCCGTCCCCTCTCTCACCCTGGTCATCGTACTAGTTTCACTGTTGGCCTGTTGTGTTTCACTGCCTGCGTAACTCGTTATGCCATGATCATATTGAATGGCGGTGCAGGCTCGAAGGGCCGAATGTCCTACTCCTGCACCTAATTTCTATGTTTCTATGTTCTATGTTTCTATGTTATCAGCTACCCCCACAGCCAACAATGGACCATTGTGGGCTCCAACTTTCTTTGATCATCATTGCTTTTTACCTATCTTTCAGTCATTTGTCCTTAGTACCCTCTACATCTCTCGTTTCCCTCTTAGTTTAGTTTAGTTTAGAGATACAGCACAGAAACAGGCCCTTCCGCCCACCGGGTCGGCGCCGACCAGCTATCCCCGCACATTAACACCATCCTTCACCCATCAAGTTTACATTTACCAAGCCAATGAACCTACAAACCTGAACGTCTTTGGAGTGCGGGAGGAAACCGAAGATCTCGGAGAAAACGCACGCAGGTCACGGGGAGAACGTACAAACTCCGTACAGATCGAACCCGGGTCTACGGCGCTGCATTCGCTGCAAGGCAGCAACTCTACCGCTGCGCCACCGTGACCTAGCTCTCAGTCTGAAGAAGGGGTCTCGACTCGAAGCGTCACCTATTCCTTCTCTCCAGAGATGCTGTCTGACCCGCTGAGTTACTCCAGCGTTTTGTGTCTACCTGGGGCTGGTTTCAATCCAGTCCACACCAACTCAAATCCCAAGCAACGAGGATCATATTAGAAACATAGAAGCATAGAAAATAGGTGCAGGAGTAGGCCATTCGGCCCTTCGAGCCTGCACTGCCATTCAAAATGATCATGGCTGATCATCCAACTCAGTATCCTGTACCTGCCTTCTCTCCATACCCCCTGATCCCTTTAGCCACAAGGGCCACATCTAACTCCCTCTTAAATATAGCCAATGAACTGGCCTCAACTACCTTCTATGGCAGAGAATTCCACAGATTCACCACTCCCTGTGTGAAAAATGTTTTTCTCATCTCGGTCCTAAAAGATTTCCCCTTATCCTTAAACTGTGACCCCTTGTTCTGGACTTCCCCAACATCGAGAATAATCTTCCTGCATCTAGCCTGTCCAGCCCCTTAAGAATTGTATACGTTTCTATAAGATCCCCCCTCAATCTTCTAAATTCTAGCGAGTACAAGCCGAGTCTATCCAGTCTTTCTTCATCTGAAAGTCCTGACATCCCAGGAATCAGTCTGGTGAACCTTCTCTGTACTCCCTCTATGGCAACAATGTCTTTCCTCAAACATAGTGAAAGACAGGAACACAGAAAAGAAGAGAAAATGCTCACAATTTCCTACGAGATCACTGGTCACTCTGTAGTTGCCCCGAGTGAGTAGCGAGTGGGTGGGAAAGGGCAATAACAAACTAGTGTGAACGGGCGATCGATGGTCGGTGACGACCTGATGGGCTGAAGGGCCTGTTTCTACGCTGTGTCATTAAACAAATAAATTATCCATCCCCTTTAATATTACACGTCGTGCCAAGGAACTGCATGAATCATGAGGCAATATTGAGTATGCAGAGCAAGTAATTTGAAAATCAAATGTAAACCTGTTTAACAAAGGGATTATGTTTAAAAGAAAAGACACACATGATGTAGCTTTATACGGTTCTGGTTTGTGCAACGTTTCTTAATCCAAAAGAGTTGTAAAAAAAGAGACAAAGTGCTGGAGTAACTCAGGACCGCTCTCTATGTTCCCGATGTTGGGGGAGTCCAGAACCAGGGGCCACAGTTTAAGAATAAGGGGTAAGCCATTTAGAACGGAGACGAGGAAACACCTTTTCTCACAGAGAGTGGTGAGTCTGTGGAATTCTCTGCCTCAGAGGGCGGTGGAGGCAGGTTCTCTGGATGCTTTCAAGAGAGAGCTAGATAGGGCTCTTAAAAATAGTGGAGTCAGGGGATATGGGGAGAAGGCAGGATCGGGGTACTGATTGAGGATGATCAGCCATGATCACATTGAATGGCGGTGCTGGCTCGAAGGGCCGAATGGCCTACTCCTGCACCTTTTGTCTATTGTCTATCTAGCATCTCAAATTCATTTAAGGACTTGCACACAAAACAACTGTCTTCACTTTCCTTTAATGAAAAGACACAAAGTGCTGGAGTAACTCAGCGGGTCACGCAGCATTCATGACTCTGTCTGAACAAGGGTCTCGACCTAAAAAGGTCACCTACACCCTTTCTCCAGAGATGCTGCCTGTTCCTCTGAGTTACTCCAGTACCTTGTGCCTATCTTCGGTGTAAACCAGCATCTGCAGTTCCTTCCTACACATTTAGTTTGGTTTGGTTTTAGTTTAGAGATACAGCTCGGAAACAGGCCCTTCGGCCCACCAGGCCCGCGCCGACCAGCGACCCCCGCACATTAACACTATCCTACACCCAATATGGGACAATTTACACGCACACCAAGCCAATTAACCTACAGACCTGTACGTCTCTGGAGTGTGGGAGGAAAGGGTAGATCTCGGAGAAAACCCACGCAGGTCACGGGGAGAACGTACAAACTCCGTACAGACAGCGCCCGTAGTCGGGATCGAACCCGAGTCTCCGGCGCTGCATTTGCTGTAAGGCAGCGACTCTACCGCTGCGCCACCCTAAATGAGATGGATAGGTGACCTTTCGGGTCGGCACAGAAGTAGGGTCCCACCCCGAAACTTCGCCAATCCATGCAGCGAGCCAGCCAGCATCTCTGGAGAACAGGGACAGGTGACATTTCGAGTCGGGACCCCTCTTAAGGTGATGTTTTCTGAAACATCACAATTAATCTGAAGAAAAGGACCAACCAATGTGAAAGGTCACCTATCCATGTTCTCCACAGATGCTGCCTGACCCGCTGAGTTACTCCAGCACTCTGTGAAACGTCACCTATCCATGTTCTCCACAGATGCTGCCTGACCAGCTGAGTACTCCAGTATCTTTCCTGTAAACAGCATCTACAGTTCCTTGTTTCAGTAGACATATTTGTATTTGTTAAAATGTAACGGTTCAAGGAATGAGTGGAGTTATCCAATGAGACACAAAGGCAGATATTTCTGAATTGCGAAGAACGGTCTGATTGAGTAAGTTCTGGCAGAATATTTTGTTCAATGCACAGTCAACATAGAGTCATACAGTGTGGAAACAGGCCCTTCGGCCCAACTTGCCCACACCCACCAACATGCCCCATCTACACTCGTCCCACCTACCTGCGCTTGGTCTATATACCCTATAAACCTGTCCTATCCATGTACCTGTCTAACTGTTTCTTAAACATTGCCATAGTCCCTGCCTCAACTACCTCCTCTGGCAGCTCGTTCCATACACCCACCACCCTTTGTATAAAAATGTTACCCCTCATGTTCCAACTAAATCTTTCCCCCCTTCCCCATAAACCTATGTCGTCTGGTTCTCGATTCCCCTGCTGTGGGGAAGAGACTCTGTTTATCTACCCGATCTGATCCGCTCATGATTTTGTACGTGGTTTTTTATTGTACGTCAATACGTTTATTGAACCATATAAGATGATTCAGGGTTTGGACACGCTAGAGGCAGGAAACATGTTCCCGATGTTGGGGGAGTCCAGAACCAGGGGCCACAGTTTAAGAATAAGGAGTAAGCCATTTAGAACGGAGATGAGGAAACAACTTTTCTCACGGAGAGTGGTGAGTTTGTGGAATTCGTTGCCTCGGTGGAGGCCAGTTCTCTGAATACTTTCAAGAGAGAGCTAGATATGGCTCTTAAAGATAGCGGAGTCAGGGGATATGGGGAGAAGGCAGGAACGGGGTACCGATTGGGGATGATCAGCCATGATCACATTGAATGGCGGTGCTGGCTCAAATGGCTGAATGGCCTACTCCTGCACCTATTGTGAGGCAGAGAATTCCACAGACTCACATCTCTCTGTGAGAAAAAGTGTTTCCTCGTCTCCGTTCTAAATGGCTTACCCCTTATTCTTAAACTGTGGCCTCTGGTTCTGGACTCCCCCAACATCAGGAACATGTTTCCTGCCTCTAGCGTGTCCAAACACTTAATAATCTTGAGAAACTCAGCGGGTGCAGCAGCATCTATGGAGCGAAGGAAATAGGCAACGTTTCGGGCCGAAACCCTGGTTTCGGCCCAAAACTTTGCCTATTTCCTTCGCTCCATAGATGCTGCTGCACCCGCTGAGTTTCTCCAGCTTTTTTGTGTACCTTCGATTTTCCAGCATCTGCAGTTCCTTCTTAAACACTTAATAATCTTACATGTTTCAATAAAATACCCTCTCATCCTTCTAAATTCCAGAGTATACAACCCCAGCCGCCCCATTCCTCAGCACATTAGATTAAGGGATAATGAAGGTAGACTCAAAAACCTGGAGTAACTCAGTGGGACAGGCAGCATCTCTGGATAGAAGGGACAAGTGACGTTTTGAGTCGAGACCCTTCTTGGCTTCTCAATACGAAACATCGCCCATTCCTTCTCTCCAGGGATGCTGCCTGTAACTCCAGCATTTTGTGTCGATCCTCGGGGGAAGATGAGGCAGAGTTGGGAAAACATCCCTAATCCCATTCACTGACGGAGCAGACTCAACGGTCAAATGGCCTTCTCGTGTCCCCATTTCCTCTGAAGTTTTTGAGGAATGCCAGGTCTTCCCGCGATTATTAAAGCTCTCTCACGTAAACCAGAACGAAATCCAAGCTCGGAATGCACAAAACCAGTAGAGGATCCTTCTAATTCCTGCTGCTTAATAAACGTAAGAATTCTCCTTCACAGCAGTGTGGACAGGTCAGCAAAATGGATAGTTCAGAAGTTCAGAAGTTGAGGAGCAGAATTGGACCATTCGGCCCATCAAGTCTACTCCACCACTTTTTAAAAACTGTTTTTATCCACGAGTAGTTGCTCTACTCAACAGCCAAAAATCTGTCGCCTCCCTTTGATCTGGTATTTTGTTGGTTCACATGCTTGATCAATGGTGTTTTATCATTAATGTTTTATTATTATTAGTGCTTAGTGTTTTCTGAGTCATTCGTAACTGTCACTGTATGTCATGTTGTTGCTTGTGGGCGGAGCACCAAGGCAAATTCCTTGTATGTGAATACTTGGCCAATAAGCTTACTTGCTTACTTGATCATGGCTGATCTATCTTTGCCTCTCAATCCCATTCTCCTGCCTTCTCCCCATAACCCCTGACACCCTTTAATCTATCAATCTGTGCCTTAAAAATATCCATTGACTTGGCCTCCGCAGCCTTCTGTGGTAATGAATTCCACAGATTCACCACCCTCTGACTAGAGAAATTCCTCCTCATCTCCTTCCTAAAGGAACGTCCTTTAATTCTGAGGCTGCAACCTCTGGTCCGAGACTCTCCCACTAGTGGAAACATCCTCTCCACGTCCACTCTATCCAAGCCTGTCACTGTTTGGTAAGTTTCACTAAGGTGTGCCCCCCCCCCCTCCCCCCTTCCTTCTAAACTCCAGCGAGTACAGGCCCAGTGCCTTCAAGCGCTCATCGTATGTTAACCCAATCATTCTAGGATCATTCCCGTAAACCTCCTCTGGACCCTCACCAATGTCAGCACATCCTTCCTCAGATATGGGGCCCAAAACTGCTCCCAATACTTCAAATGTGGACTGACCAGCGCCTGGTACAACCTCAGCATGACATCATCCCTGTTTTTAGATTCTAGTCCTCTCGAAATAAATGCCGGAATTGCGTTTGCCTTTCTCAGTTATTATCTCGAATTGAAATTGTGTGCCCAAATCCTTCACCCTTTCCTGGGAATACCTTCACATTTACCCTTACTGTGGCCAGCCTGATAGTGTCAGGGCAACTTGCCAACATTGACCAAGATGCCCCATGGCCACTATTCCCACCTGCCCACGTTTGTGAAACATCACCTATCCATGTTCTCCAGAGATGCTGCCTGACCCGCTGAGTTACTCCAGCACTCTGTGAAACGTCGCCTATTCCTTTTCTCCAGAGATGCTGCCTGACCCACTGAGTTACTCCAGCACTCTGTGAAACGTCGCCTATTCCTTTTCCCCAGAGATGCTGCCTGACCCGCTGAGTTACTCCAGCACTCTGTGAAACGTCGCCTATTCCTTTTCTCCAGAGATGCTGCCTGACCCGCTGAGTTACTCCAGCACTCTGTGAAACGTCACCTATCCATGTTCTCCACAGATGCTGCCTGACCCGCTGAGTTACTCCAGCACTCTGTGTCTGCCTGTCCAAGTGTCTTATAAATGTTACAATACTTGCCTCAACTGGGAATAGATCGGGTGGACGCAGGAGTCTCTTGCCCAGAGCAGGGGAATCGAGGACCAGAGGGCATCGGTTTAAGATGAAGGGGAAAAGGTTTAATAGGAACCTGAGGAGTCACTTTTTCACACAAAGGGTGGTGGGTGTATGGAAAGAGCTGCCAGAGGAGTTGGTTGAGGCAGGGACTATCACAATGTTAAACAAACATTTCACCAGGTACATGGATAGGACAGGTTTAGAGGGATATGGGCCAAACACAGGCAGGTGGGACTAGTGTAGCTGGGACATGTTGGCCGGTGTGGGCAAGTTGAGTGGAAGGGCATGTATGACTCTAACTATCTCCTCTGGAAGCTAATCCCGCACAAGTGAGTTTTCTCCGGGTGCTCCGGTTTCCTCCCACACACTCAGTCTGATGAAGGGTCTCGACCTGAAATGTCACCTGCTTCCTTCGCTCCATAGATGCTGCCTCGCCCGCTGAGTTTCTCCAGCATTTTTGTCCTTTCAAAAGTTAACAAATCTCTCTGCTTATCCCTGCTCGTTGAAAGTCTCCACACTCTTCCAAAACAGGTAACTTGAAAGTGACCTCGGTCATACATTTCAAAGGAGGGCGGGCTCACTCACTCGCCAGCGCCTCGCCAAGGACCCCGTGTGAGTCTGTGTCGATACAGAAGTACAGAAGGTTTTAACGGCTCCATCGCAAACAAACCTTCGGCCCTTCTCAGACGTGCTTGGGTCAAAAAAAATCCCATTACTCATAAATAAAACCAGCGGTGAGTAATCAAACGGGAGGGAGGGGTGGTGCCGAGTGTATTTGCCTTCTCCGAAGCAGTTTAGCACAACTCCAAAGGCAAGAGGTTCGAATCCCTTCCTCCCCACCCACCCAGACACACACACACGGATTCAAAGGCAGGATAAATCTCTTCCAATCGATCCAAGAATTCCAGAGAACTCGTTGCAAAAGTCTCCCAGCAAAACGCTAGCAGCAGCTACACAATAAGGGGTTCGAGACCTTGCTCCCCCCCCCCAGACACACACACACACACAGATTTCAAAACGGAGACATCCAATTCCAATCGATGCAAGAATTACAGGGAGTCCTTTGCAAACGTTTTTGGGACCGACTCTTAAAAAGCAGAACATTTGGGGTGACCAGCGGAGACCAAGTGGGAGAGCAGGAGATTAGATTAACAGGGGGAAGCAGGGTGGCACAGCGGTAGAGTTGCTGCCTCACAGCACCAGAGACCCGGGTTCAATCCCGACTACGGGTGCTGTCTGTACGGAGTTTGTACCTTCTACCCCCCCCCCCCCCACCCCGGTGACCCGCGTTGGTTTTCTTCGGGTGCTCCCGGTTTCCCCCCCACACTCCAAAGAGTGGGTCAATTGGCTTGGTGTAAATGTAAATTGTCCCTCCTAGTGTGTGTGTAGGATAGTGTTGGTGTGCGGGGATCGCTGGTCGGCGCCGACTGTCTCTAAACTAAACTAGTCGGGGCCGCAGTTATAACGGGGACGTTTCATGCGTTCGGCCGCAGTCTTCACCACGCAAAGAGCGGACTTAATATTCTGCAAATATTCTTTGCGCCTACTTGCACTTTGTTTGCAAGGGATTTATAGCCATGCAAACACTCCAGGCTGTGTAACCCGTTTTTCTCCCTCTCTCTCAACCCTGAAGAACATATATATATATATACATCTGCAGTGTGAATGACTAAATGAGTCTGAAGAAGGGTCTCGACCCCAAATCTCACCCATTCCATCTATCCAGAGATGCTGCCTGTCCCGCTGAGTCACTCCAGCGTGTTGCATCTATAGACAGGTAGAAAATAGGTGCAGGAGTAGGCCATTCGGCCCTTCTAGCCAGCAGCCGCCATTCAATATGATCATGGCTGATCATCCAACTCGGTATCCTGTACCTGCCTTCTCTCCATACCCCCTGATCCCTTTAGCCACATCTAACTCCCTCTTAAATATATTCATTGTGATCATGGCTGATCGTCCCCAATCAAGAACCCGTGCCTGCCTTCGCCCCATATCCCTTGACTCCACTGGCCACTATCTTAAGTGTAAACCTGTATCTGCAGTTCCTTCCTACACACACACACACAGATCCATAATCCGGTCGCGGGATCGATTCCAGCCAACCCCCACTGCGCGCCCCTATACTGAGTAAAACCACTGGGATCTGTTGAGGCCATTCGTCCCATCGTGGCGATGCTGGCACCCAGTCCCCACATTTATATTCCTGGAGAATACAACGTCGAAGACGGGCCGAGAGGGAAACGGGGCAGAGTGTTAATGTCCCCTGAGCTCATAAGCCGTGGGAGCAGAATTAGCCAGCTCGGCCCATCTACTCCGTCAAAGACAGACACACAAAGCTGGGGTAACTCAGCGAGACAGGCAGCATCTCTGGAGAGAAGGAATGGGTGACGTTTCGGGTCGGTGTGGGTTCACCCCGACCTCTTGCACTCAAATAAAATACGCCGCCCGTATCTGGTTGATTTTTGATCTGAAGAAGGGTCTCGACCCGAAACGCCACCTATTCCTTTCTCTCCATAGATGCTGCCTCTCCCGCTAGAGTTTCTCCATGCCGGGAATTAACCTGGTGAACCTACGCTGGAATCCCTCATATACCAAGAATGTCCTTCCTCAAATTAGGGGACCAACACTGCACACAATACTCTCCCATCATAGGTAGAAACATAGACATAGAAACATAGAAAATAGGTGCAGGAGTAGGCCATTCGGCCCTTCGAGCCTGCACCGCCATTCAATATGATCATGGCTGATCATCCAACTCAGTATCCTGTACCTGCCTTCTCTCCATACCCCCTGATCCCTTTAGCCACAAGGGCCACATCTAACTCCCTCTTAAATATAGCCAATGAACTGGCCTCAACTACCTTCTGTGGCAGAGAATTCCACAGATTCACCACTCTCTGTGTAAATTTATTTTTTCTCATCTCGGTCTTAAAAGATTTCCCCCTTATCCTTAAATTCGTCCCGAAACGTTGCCTATTTCCTTCGCTCCATAGATGCTGCCTCACCCGCTGAGAGTTTCTCCAGCAATTGTGTCTACCTTTTAGTTGGTTTTTGGGGGGGGGGGTGCATTTTGTAAATTACAACGCGAATTCCGTTCTGCGTGAGATTTTTATTAATCCCCAAACTGTGCAATAAATCAGGTTTGAGGAATGGCCGGTACACAAAAATGCTGGAGAAACTCAGCGGGTGCAGCAGCATCTATGGAGCGAAGGAAATGGGCAACGTTTCGGGCCGAAACCCTTCTTCAGACAATCCATACATATCACTTCCACAGATGCTGTCTGACCCGCTGAGTTCCTCCGGTACTTTTGGGTCTTTTTTGCGCGCTCTGTTGTATTGTATTAAAAGCACTCGCATGTCAAAACTAGAAGTAAATCCAAGCTCTGAATGTCGACAGTAAACGATAAGGACTGGCTTTTACACACAAGTCTCTCCAAAAATCTCACAATATTTTTCGCGACGCGCACAAACCTACCTGGTCTCAGACGCCCGGAGTTGGATCGAACTCTTAAGTGTTGAGCCGTCCCGTGGGGATGGTATCACTACTGTGGCCGGGTGGGGAGGGGTAGGGGGGGGGGGACCCGTGTAGTTCAATCCTACGAGCGCACAGAGATTTGCATGAGACGCGAATTTGATTAACCCACCAGATAAACAAGAGCTCCCTTTCGGCGTTTGTGTTAAAAGTTTTTTTTTTAAACGAAATAAAGGTTTAATTTCAGATCCCGAGAAGGTCTCGATTTTCTTAACGTGGACTTTGTTTTTCATAACCCCCCCCCACCCCCGACACACACACACACACACACACCTTCTGCAGGTTAAGTTGAAATCTTGCCCTGGTCAGCCGATCCCAGCGATAGAACACTATGAGCGGAACCGCTTTGGGAGCGCGGCTGTGTTACTGATCTTGCCTCCTGCACCCGTTCAGTGTCATACTTACTTTTATTATGGACCCAAACTAAACCCCCCTCCTTTTTTTTTTTGTATCTGTCTCTCTCTCTGGTAACTTTTTAACCTCCCCACACGTGACCCCTTTCCCAGGGACAACTTCCGCCAACAATCTTAGACACCCGAAAGTGAGAAAAAAGGTTACTTTCCCTTCAATGCTCTTTCTCTCCTTCTCTCCTTCTCTCCACTTCTCTACCCCTCGTTCCCTCTCTCTTCCCCTCATTCCCCCCCTCTTCCCTTTTCTCCCCCACTCTTCCCTCTCTCTTCTCCCCTCTCCCCCCTCATTTCCTCTTTCTCCCCCTCTTTCCCCTCTCTTCCCTCTCATCCGCTCACCCCCTCCCCCCCCTCTATTCCCCTCTCTCACCCCCATCTATCTCTCCGCCTCGCCACCTTCCCCCCCGGGGGCCGGCGATCCAACAAGTCCTCTCCTACTCCCACGAGTCCCACAAGGACACAGAACGTAGACAAAAAAAAAAATGCTGGAGAAACTCAGCGGGTGAGGCGGCATTAATGGAGCGAAGGAAATAGGCGACGTTTCGGGCCGAAACCCATCTTCAGTCCCAAGGACATGCCGAGTCCTCAGCCTGAACCAGGTTCCAATGGCCAACGCTGTACTGCTTGTGGTTAGACCATGAAATGGGAGCTTTTCGCCCTCAAACGATGAGACAGAGGGAGAGAGAGGGTGGCTAGATAGGTGTTAATGCCTTTAAGAGCGATGAGAGGGAGAGAGAGTTCTGCCCAATGGAAAGGGAGGACACGAGGAACTGCAGGCGCTGGTTTACACACACAAAAGACACAAAGTGCTGGAGTAACTCAGCCGGTCAGACAACAACTCTGGAGGCCATGGATAGGTATTCGTCTGTGGAATTCTCTGCCTCAGAGGGCAGTGGAGGCCGGTTCTCTGGATGCTTTCAAGAGAGAGCTAGATAGGGCTCTTAAAATAGTGGAGTCAGGGGATATGGAGAGAAGGCAGGAACGGGGTACTGATTGGGGATGATCAGCCATGATCACATTGAATGGCGGTACTGGCTCGAAGGGCCGAATGGCCTACTCCTGCACCTATTGTCTATTGTATTGTTTCGAGTCGGAACTGAAGAAGGGTCTCACCCCGAATATTTACTTGTCTATGTTCTCCAGAGATGTTGCCTGACCAGTTGGGTTACTCCAGCATGGACGGGCGAGGTTTCGGGTTGGGACCCCCTGAAAGGTCACTCCTCCCTCCATCTTATCCAGTGATGTGCAGGAAAGGAACTGCAGTTGCTGGTTTACACAGAAGATAGGCACAAAGTGCTGGAGTAACTCAGCGGAACAGGCAGCATCTCTGGCGAGAGGGAGTAGGTAACGCTTCGGGTCGAGACCCTTATTCACACTGAGAGTCATGAACGCTAGTTACTCCAGCACTTTGTGTCTTTTTACTTCAAGGAAAGTGAAGAAAGTTGGTTTACGTGCCAGTTCTTCAATTAAATCGGGGCGGTTCACACCCCATCGAATCGCACAAAAGATTCAAGCCACTGCCCGTGGCTGTTCGGCCCCTCCGAGACTATGTTGGCCAAACTGGAACAGATGGCTCCAAACATGTCCTGGTTGTTGCGGCTCTTAAAATGACCATCTTGAGTGGCGCAGCGGTAGAGTTGCTGCCTTACAGCGCCAGAGACCCGGCAACGGACATTATGGGCCAAATGGTATGTTCCTCTGCTCTGCTGTTCTATGTTCTGAATCAATTGGAATATGGGATGTGCCGACAGGGTTCTGGAGCCAAGCAGACCAACACTTGGTACATGGATAGGACAGGCTTAGAGGGACATGGGCCAAACGCAGGCAGATGGGACTAGTGTAGATAGGACATGTTGGTCGGTGTGGGCAAGTTGGGCCGAAGGGCCTGTTTCCACTCAATGCTCCATCTACTCATCCTACCTACCTACCTGCGTTTGGCCCACATCCTTCTAAACCTCTCCAATCCATGTACCTGTCCAATGTATTTTAAACTTTGTGATAGTACCTGCCTCAACTATCTCCTCTGGCAGCTCGTTCCATCTACCCACCACCGCCCTTTGTGTGGAAAAGTTACCCCTCACACAGTTGTGAGTCTGTGGAATTCTCTGCCTCAGAGAGAGGTGGAGGCCGGTTCTCTGGATGCTTTCAAGAGAGAGCTAGATAGGGCTCTTAAAGATAGCGGAGTCTGGGGATATGGGGAGAAGGCAGGAACGGGGCACTGATTGGGAATGATCAGCCATGATCACATTGAATGGCGGTGCTGGCTCGAAGGGCCGAATGGCCTACTCCTGCACCTATTGTCTATTGTCAGGTTCCTTTTAAATATGTCAACCTTTATGGATTAATTCTAATGAAGTTAGTATCCCAGCCTAAAAAGTGAATATTGATTTGATGATGTTTAAATTGATGCACAGTTAAATGTCTGAGAAACCTTATCTCAGGGTGGTGATAAAAGATTATTTATAACCCCAGATAACTGTATCAGTTCGGTTTAAGTTCTAATCGAGATCCAGTTAGGAATGGGTGCCCGGAATTCCTACTGCCTTGCTCGTTCCACCTTGTTCAAGAGCCAATAGTGTTTTATTGTCATGTGTCCCAGACAGAACAATGAAATTCTTACTTGCTGCAGCACAACAGAATATGTAAACATAGTACACTGTACATTGTACACAATGTAATTGAAAAGGTTCAGCGCGCGCGCACACACACACACACACACACACACACACACACACACACACACACACACACACACACACACACACACACACACACACACACACACACACACACACACACACACACACACACACACACTCACTAGAGGTATGGAAGGGTTAAGGGAGGTTTTCGCTTCTCAAACATTTTTGTTTGACTCTCAGTCTAGGCCAAAATCTGAGAACATTCCCCCGTCTAGTGGAACGAGGTGCCGGAGGAGGTAGTTGAGGCAGGGACTATCCCAACATTTAAGAAACAGTTATGACAGGTACACGGATAGGGCAGGTTTAGAGGGATATGGACCAAACGCAGGCAGGTGGGACTAGTGTAGATGGGACATGTTGGCCGATGTGGGCAAGTTGAGCCGAAGGGCCTGTTTCCACGCTGTATCACTCTATGACTCAAAGTGTCGAATAACAATTTCTTATTTAAACATACCATCACGGAAAGCACAGGTGGACTAAAATGCTGGAGAAATTTATGGCGTTTATGGAGCGAAGGAATAGGCGACGTTTCGGGTCGAGACCCTTCTTCAGACTGGTTTACCCGAAGAAGGGTCTCGACCCGAAACGTCACATAGAAAATAGGTGCAGGAGTAGGCCATTCGGCCCTTCGAGCCTGCACCGCCATTCAATATGATCATGGCTGATCATCCAACTCAGTATCCTGTACCTGCCTTCTCTCCATACCCCCTGATCCCTTTAGCCACAAGGGCCACATCTAACTCCCTCTTAAACATAGCCAATGAACTGGCCTCAACTACCCTCTGTGGCAGGGAGTTCCAGAGATTCACCACTCTCTGTGTGAAAAATGTTTTTCTCATCTCGGTCCTAAAAGATTTCCCCCTTATCCTTGAACTGTGACCCCTTGTTCTGGGCTTCCCCAACACCTATTCCTTCACTCCATAGATGCTGCCTCACCCGCTGAGTTCCTCCAGCATTTTTGCCCACCTATTTTTCCAGCATCTGCAGTACTTTCTTAAACACTCACAGAAAGCGCGATAAAAACCACCTTACAGCTCTAAGAGAATGTGCCGCTTGATTTCAGGACAAGAGATGTACCAACCGCAAATTGACCGCATTCCCTTCAGCGTTGAGCTCTTGGTAAATTGTCCCAAGATCGTCCCACGAAATTAAAAAAAGTTATTCTGACACAGAATCACTCCCCGTCTAACATGCCCCTCATATTGTAACAATAAC
Organism: Amblyraja radiata; assembly: GCF_010909765.2. Classification (NCBI taxonomy): domain Eukaryota; kingdom Metazoa; phylum Chordata; class Chondrichthyes; order Rajiformes; family Rajidae; genus Amblyraja; species Amblyraja radiata. The sequence goes on along the minus strand of NC_045960.1, from coordinate 107,422,777 downwards.
CATATAACAATTACAGCACGGAAACAGGCCATCTCGGCCCTACAAGTCCGTGCCGAACAACTTTTTCCCCTTAGTCCCACCTGCCTGCACTCATACCATAACCCTCCATTCCCTTCTCATCCATATGCCTATCCAATTTATTTTTAAATGATACCAACGAACCTGCCTCCACCACTTCCACTGGAAGCTCATTCCACACCGCTACCACTCTCTGAGTAAATAAGTTCCCCCTCATGTTACCCCTAAACTTCTGTCCCTTAATTCTGAAGTCATGTCCTCTTGTTTGAATCTTCCCTACTCTCAAAGGGAAAAGCTGGTCCACATCAACTCTGTCTATCCCTCTCATCATTTTAAAGACCTCTATCAAGTCCCCCCTTAACCTTCTGCGCTCCAGAGAATAAAGCCCAAACTTATTCAACCTTTCTCTGTAACTTAGTTGTTGAAACCCAGGCAACATTCTAGTAAATCTCCTCTGTGCTCTCTCTATTTTGCTGGCAGACAACAATAGTCGGCTGCTCGAAGCGTCCCAGCGCCGTAGAAGCGCCAGAATTTATTCCTCTCTCACCGGCCACCCGCTTAAAAGTACAATTACGAAATGTTCTTAGAAAGACGGCGTAAGTTCTAAGATTCCTCCCTCCCTTTAGATTGTGCAAGTTCGTTTCCTATACCGACGCCCTTTGTTAAATCTTGGGCAACGATTTGTAAATTATGCATAGGCATATTTTAAAACTAAAAGCCCTGCAAATGTGTTTTTTTTTTTTTTTTTTAAATCACTCACAAAATATTTCTTGCACAGATTAGGGGAATCGAGAACACTAGGGGCATAGGTTCATGATGCAGGGGAAAGGATTTTATTGCAATCTGAGAGGGCAACTTTTTACACACAAAGGGTGGTGGGTGTATGGAGCGAGCTGCCGGAGGAGGTAGTTGAGGCAGGGACTATCACAATGTTTAAGAAATATTCAGACGGGTACATGGATAGGATAGGTTTGGAGGGATATGGGCCAAACACAGGCAGGTGGGACTAGTGTAGGTGGGACATGAGTAGGAAGGAACTGCAGATGCTGGTTTACACCGAAGAAAGACACAAAATGCTGGAGTAACTCAGCGGGTCAGGCAGCATCTCTAGAGAGAAGGAATCCAGAGATTCTGCCTGTCCCGCTGAGTTATTTTGTTGTGTCTATCTTCACAATAAGCATTTGTTGTCCATCTTCGGTGTAAACCATTTAGAACGGACACGAGGAAACACTTTTTCTCACAGAGAGTTGTGAGTCTGTGGAATTCTCTGCCTCAGATGGCGGTGGAGGCCGGTTCTCTGGATGCTTTCAAGAGAGAGCTAGATAGGGTTCTTAAATATAGCGGAGTCAGGGGATATGGGGAGAAGGCAGGAACGGGGTACTGATTGGGGATGATCAGCCATGATCACATTGAATGGCGGTGCTGGCTCGAAGGGCCGAATGGCCTACTCCTGCACCCATTGTCTATAAACCAGCACCTGCAGTTCCTTCCTACACTGTGTGAATCTATGACACCCCCCAACTTACACAACTTGGCATGGTTTTTGGAACAGAAAGAAAAGACAGTCTCAGCCAACGAGGATCTCTCCCCCTCGTTTTATAAATTAAATCAGATGATTGCACCCCGCTCACTGCTGGATATGGAGATTTTAAGGGTTTGAAAAGGAACCGCAGATGCTGAAAAATCGAAGGTACACAAAAATGCTGGAGAAACTCAGCGGGTGCAGCAGCATCTATGGAGCGAAGGAAATAGGCAACGTTTCGGGCCCGAAACGTTGCCTATTTCCTTCGCTCCATAGATGCTGCTGCACCCGCTGAGTTTCTCCAGCATTCGTGTGTACCTTTGAGGGTTTGAAGACAGGTCTCGACCTGAAACGTCACCCATTCCTTCTCTCCGCAGTTGCTGCCTGTCCCGCTGAGTTACTCCCCAGCATTTCGTGTCTATTTTAGATTTAACAGTCTGTGCCACGATTTGAGATATTGCAATGGACAAAAACGGACCTACCAGTAAACTCTGAGCACCGCCGCCGCTAGTTCAGATGATGAGTTCGTTCTGCACCGGCCTTGGGTGATTGATTAGTCCAGGGGCAAGGGGGGTGGGGACAGTTTTCTCCTTGTGTTCGCCAGCCAGAGGTGTGTAACAGGTTGTTGATGTTCTGCCTCTCGCTTTGCACCCTGTTCATTTGGGTAGACTGAGCGAGAGAGAGAGAGAGGGAGAGGCGGTGTTGAATATTTCATGAGTTGGCACAGTGGCCGCATTCGGCAAGTCTTTAGGAGATTGCTTGTTCGTTGGGGATTTACTCTTTACGTATCAGGTGTGAAAAGACGAGCTCGGGAGAGAGTGTCAGTCAACACCTGTCAGATAACGCCAGGGTTATTAGCGAAATTCCTACTGAATTTCAGCAACTGAAAGTTTTTTTGTTGGGCTGTGTGTGTATGTGTGTATGTGCCCGGCACCACCCCGCCCCTTCTGAAATTGCCACCCATTCCAGCCCTCTGCTCTTCTCAGTAATATTGATGGCAGCAATAGGTGTCCAGAGAAAGACACAAAGCGCTGGGCCCTTCGGCCCGGCTTGCCCATTCTGCCCCCATCTACATTAGTCCCATCTGCCCAAGTTTGGCCCATATCCCGCTAAACCTGTCCTAACCAGTAACTCGGCAGACAGCATATCTGGAGGACAAGGATAGGCGACGTTTTGTTCATGTTCATACGCCCTCAGAGCAGAATTAGTCCATTCGGCCCATCAGGTCTACTCTGCCAAGGCTGATCTATCTTTCCCTCTCAATCCCATTCTCCTGCCCTCTCCCCATAACCTCTGACACCCATGACAGAGTTGACGCGATGGGCCGGATGGCCAACTTCTGCTCATATAACTCATAAACCTATGAGGTCAGGCAGCATATCTGGAGATCATGGATAGGCGACGTTCGGGCCATCTTTATATCCGAGTATATCCCTAATGGATGTATAGACATTGAGAATGGTTCAGATGTAAGGCCCCGGCCCGAAACGTCACCTATCCATGTTCTCCAGAGATGCTGCCTGACCTACTGAGTTACTCCAGCACTCTGTGAAACGTCACCTATCCATGTTCTCCACAGATGCTGCCTGACCCGCTGAGTTACTCCAGCATTTTGTGTCTATCTTCAGTGTAAACCAGCGTCTGCAGTTCCGTCCGACACATCGAGAATGCACGGTTTTTGTACATATTTTTGTTTTGTGTATATTTTTTAATTTTGAATAAAATGTATTTGTAGAAATAAAAAATAAATTAGAAAATGCAAATTCACTCGTTTTTAGCAGCGTTTCAAAATGAGGCGATGTCTCAATTCATCAGACTGACCATAATCTAAACGCAAATGTTATTATTGCGTTGTCTGAGAACACGTGGGATCACTCCAGCACTTTGTATACCCATCTCACTTTCTGTACTTTGAGTAGACACAGAGTGCTGGAGTAACTCAGCGGGTCAGGCAGCATCTCTGGGGGAAAACAGAATAGGTAACGTTTCGGGTCAAGACCCTTCTTCAGACCCGAAACGTCACCAGGTCCTTCTCTCTGGAGATGCTGCCTAACCCGCTGAGTTACTCCAGCACTTTGTGTCTATCTTCGGTTAAATTAGCACCTGCGGTTCCTTCCTGCACACCCAGCGCTTTGACTACAACCCGGCTTCAACACCCGGCTTGAGATCTAGCGATTCCTTTCACTTATATTTCATTCGCAGGAAGAAGAAGAAGTGCTTTGAGGATGACTTGAATCGAGAGGGTTGTGTCTGAGTTGAGGACACTAGACAATAGACAATAGGTGGAGGAGTAGGCCATTCGGCCCTTCGAGCCAGCACCGCCATTCAATGTGATCATGGCTGATCATCCACAATCAGTACCCCGTTCCTGCCTTCTCCCCATATCCCCTGACTCCACTATTTTTAAGAGCCCAATAGTGCTGGAGGAACTTGGCAGGCCAGGCAACATTTGTGGTGGGGATAGACAGGCGACCCTTCGGGTCTACACCCTTTAGACCGCGTTACCTGTGTAGAGTGATAGACATGAAATGCTGGAGTAACTCAGCGGGACAGGCAGCATCTCCGGAGAGAAGGAATGGGTGACGTTTGGGGGTCGAGACCCTTCTCCTTAGTCTCTTGTGTCTACCACTTTTCCTTTGTACATGGTCCCGCGCCGTAACCACCGAGCCACTTCAGTCAAAGGGATGCATGGGCGAGTTGGGCCGAATGGCCTTTCCCATGCCCTTCGCAAAACCCCCAAATCTACCCTACGGGAAACTCGATTGAAGGGCCGGCCGGGCGATATCTGTGCGAGGAATGAACTGCAGATGCTGGTTTACACCAAAGATAGACACAAAATGCTGGAGTAACTAACTCACCGGGTCAGGCAGCATTTCCGGAGAGAAGGAATGGGTCACGATTCGGGTCGAGACCCTTCTTCAAACTCAAGATGCTGTCTGAACCGCGGAGTTACTCCAGCACTTTGTGTCTATCTTAGACAATAGACAATAGGTGCAGGAGTAGGCCATTCGGCCCTTCGAGCCAGCACCGCCATTCAATGTGATCAAGGCTGATCATCCACAATCAGTACCCCGTTCCTGCCTTCTCCCCATATCCCCCGACTCCGTTATTTTTAAGAGCCCTATCTAATAATAATAATATATTTTATTGTCATTGCACGTCAGTGCAACGAGATCTAACTCTCTCTTGAAAGAATCCAGAGAACCGGCCTCCACCTGCCCTGAGGCAGAGAATTCCACAGACTCACAACTCTCTGTGAGAAAAAGTGTTTCCTCGTCTCCGTTCTAAATGGCTTACCCCTTATTCTTATTAGGTTTGTAGGCTAATTAGCTTGGTATAAATGTATATATTTTTTAATTATCCCCAGTGTGTGTAGGGTAGTGTGCGGGGACCACTGGTAGGCACTGACTCGGTGGGCCGAAGGGTCTGTTTCCACGCTGTATATCTCTGAACTAAACCAAAGGGTTTCGGCCCGAAACGTTGCCAATTTCCTTCGCTCCATAGATGCTGCTGCACCAGCTGAGTTTCTCCAGCATTTTTGTGTACCTTCGATTTTCCGGCATGTGCAGTTCCTTCTTAAACACATTATTCAAAAGGAGGTCCTGGTTTCGGGTCGGGACGCGTCCACCCAATTTAGGAGAGTGTTGTATTGTGCTGTGAAAACTAGCCTTATCGAAACCATTTTCACTTGATCACGGGTTGAAAGAATCACAATGAAGAGAATCCGCGAAATAACACCTTATCTACCCTCGGGTCGTTGCCATTCTCATGCAAGAATGTTTTTTCTCTCTCTCTTTCTCTCAGGGCCCCTTTCATCTGATTAGGGCGAGAAAACAGAAGGGCAGGAAGATGGGGCTGTAAGGGCCACAAAGCGTGGGTGTGGCACAGCTTTCTGCATCTGATCTGATCTCCCAGATAAGAGGGAAAAGTGTCTCTGCTGTTGATGAATAGTTGCCGGCAGATGGCTGGGGAAATACCTGTGTTGTTTTTGCTGCATACGACGTTTATTGTGACTTTCTGCAGACAATACATTTGCTGATCCCACAACCCAAGCACAGAGAGGGATGGCGGTGAAGTGGGAGAGGTCGGCGGAGGAGGGGAGGGGAGGGGAGGGGAGGGGAGCAAATGATCTTTGGAGGGGAGTTCGCGTCTGATTAAACCAGCTACGACCCGCGAGGTATCCCCCCAAAGACGTACAGGTTTATAGGTTAATTGGCTTGGTTAAAAACTGTAACTTCTCCTTAGGATAGTGTTATAGGTAGAAACATAGAAAAATAGGTGCAGGAGTAGGCCATTCGGCCCCTCAAGCCTGCACCGCCATTCAATATGATCATGGCTGATCATCCAACTCAGTATCCTGTACCTGCCTTCTCTCCATACCCCCTGATCCCTTTAGCCACAAGGGCCACATCTAACTCCCCCTTAAATATAGCCAATGAACTGGCCTCAACTACCTTCTGTGGCAGAGAATTCCACAGATTCACCACTCTCTGTGTGAAAAATTCAGATTCAATTTTAATTGTCATTGTCAGTGTACAGTACAGAGACAACGAAATGCATTAGACAACGAAATGCATTTAAAATGTTTTTCTCATCTCAGTCCTAAAAGATTTCCCCCTTATCCTTAAACTGTGACCCCTTGTTCTGGACTTCCCCAACATCGGGAACAATCTTCCTGCATCTAGCCTGTCCAACCCCTTAAGAATGTTTTAAGTTTTCCCCCTCAATCTTCTAAATTCTAACGAGCACAAGACGAGTCTGTCCAGCATATGAAAGTCCTGCCATCCCAGGAATCAGTCTGGTGAACCTTCTGTGTACTCCCTCTATGGCAAGAATGATCTATCCTAGATCTAGGATAGATAGATAGATAGATAGATAGATAGATAGATAGATAGATAGATAGATAGATAGATAGATAGATAGATAGATAGATAGATAGATAGATACTGAAGAAGGGTTTCAGCCTGAAACGTTGCCCATTTCCTTCGCTCCATAGATGCTGCTGCACCCGCTGAGTTTCTCCAGATAGATAGATAGATAGATAGATAGATAGATAGATAGATAGATAGATAGATAGATAGATAGATAGATAGATAGATAGATAGATAGATAGATAGATAGATAGATACTTTATTAATCCCCTTTTCAGGGAAATTCAGATTCTTGCAGCACTCTAGACGAGGAAACACTTTTTCTCACAGAGAGTTGTGAGTCTGTGGAATTCTTTGCCTCAGAGGGCTGTGGAGGCAGGTTCTCTGGATGCTTTCAAGAGAGAGCTAGATAGGGCTCTTAAAAATAGCGGAGTCAGGGGATATGGGGTGAGGGCTGGAACGGGTACTGATTGTGGATGATCAGCCATGATCACATTGAAACGAAGGGCCGAATGGCCTAGTCCCGCACCTGTTGTCTATTGTCTATAAGTCTACTCTGCCATTCAATCATGGCGGATCTAACTCTCCCTCCTGACTTCTCCTCACAACCCCTGAAGCCGCAGTAATTCATTACCCCCACTGGTGAAGAAGGGTCTCGACCCGAAACGTCACCCATTCCTTCTCTCCAGAGATGCTGCCGGTCCCATAGAAACATAGAATATAGGTGCAGGAGGAGGCTATTCGGCCCTTCGAGCCAGCACCGCCATTCATTGTGATCATGGCTGATCGTCCCCTATCAATAACCCGTGCCTGCCTTCTCCCCATATCCCTTGACTCCACTAGCCCCTAGAGCTCTATCTAACTCTCTCTTAAATCCATCCAGTGACTTGGCCTCCACTGCCCTCTGTGGCAGGGAATTCCACAAATTCACAACTCTCTGGGTGAAAACGTTTTTTCTCACCTCAGTCTTAAATGGCCTCCCCTTTATTCTAAGACTGTGGCCCCTGGTTCTGGACTCGCCCAACATTGGGAACATTTTTCCTGCATCTAGCTTGTCCAGTCCTTTTATAATTTTATGTGTTTCTATAAGATCCCCCCTCATCCTTCTAAACTGCAGTGAATACAAGCCTAGTCTTTTTAATCTTTCCTCATATGATAGTCCCGCCATCCCAGGGATCAATCTCGTGAACCTACGCTGCACTGCCTCAATCACAAGGATGTCCTTCCTCAAATTAGGAGACCAAAACTGGACACAATACTCCAGATGTGGTCTCACCAGAGCCCTATGCAACTGTAGAAGAACCTCTCTGCTCCTATACTGAAACCCTCTTGTTATGAAGGCCAACATTCCATTAGCTAGTCTCGAGTTACTGAGTTACTCCAGCATTTTGTGTCTGTTCCCCCACAGATGCTGCCTGACTGGTTGAGTTCCTCCAGCACTTTGTGTGTTTAAACCGCGAGTTAGTTATTGCTCGTTCAATAATTCTTCTGTAGAGATGCGGGGTTTAGTTTAGCTTAGTTTCGAGAGACGGCGTGGAAACAGGTGTTATGGCCCGTTGAGTCTGCAGTGACCAGCGATCCCCGCACACTAAAGGGCCTGACCCACCTACGCGACTTTTTTGGCGACTGCCGGCACCCGTCATAGGTCGCCGAAAATGTTCAACCTATGTTGCAAATTCAGCGCCGACCAGAAAGACGCTACGACTCTTTGGGTGACTGAGAAGACTACTCACGACTATACAGGCGACACCCTGGCGACATGTCACGGGGTGAAGCCTGTATGGTCGTGAGTAGTCGCCCAATGAGTCGTACCTTGTTCTGGTCGCCGCTGGGTTTTCAACAGGTTGAACATTTTTGGAGACCTGCAACGACCTATGACGGGTGCCAGCAGTCACCGAAAAAAATCGCGTAAGTGGGACATGCCCACAACGCTATCCTACACAACGGGGACATTTGGTACGTTTATACCAAGCCCATTAACCTACGAGCCTGTATATCTTTGGAGTGTGGAGGAAACGGAATTTCTTGGAGAAAACCCACGTGGACTATCCCAACGTTTTAAGAAACAGTTAGATGGGTACATGGACAGGTCAGGTTTTTGGAGGGATATAGGCTAAACACGGGCAGGCAAAGGGCCTGTCCCACTTTCACCACCTAATTCACAACCTTTTTTACTCGTGGACATTTTTCATCACGTTGAAAAAACGCCCCGACCTACTTGATGCCACGAGTACCTACGACTAGCATCACGGCCTGCTACAACCTACCTACGACCTCGCGACGACCATGCTGCGAGTATGAGTCAAGGGCAAACTCGGCAGAGGTCGTGAATTAGGTGGTGAAGGTGGAACAGGCCCTAAGACCAGTGTAGATGGGACATGGTGGCTGGTGAGGGTCCTCTGACTGTTTGTCACTGGGCATGAATCGTTCAAGAGAGCTATCCATGGACACGTTATGCAGATATTCAGGCTAAGATACTTCACCGCTGAGCGGTGTGAAAATCACGTGAAAAAAAACCTGCGCTGGGTTGTGGGGTAAAACGTTTAACTCACCTCCCCCCCGGGCTGTGTGTTTACAAGATACAAACGGGAGTATCACAGAAATAGTCCCTCCGACCCCGGGTCACACAGGCCAAGGAATTTGTTTGTTGACATTTTAGCAACTGTTTTGCTGAACTACTAAGTCTTTTCATAGAGAGTCATAGAGTGTAAAATATCCCCTGCGGCCCAACTTGCCCACACCGGCCAACATGTCCCATCTACACTAAGTCCCACCTGCCTGCCTTTGGCCCATATCCCTCCAGACCAGTCCTATCCATGTACCTGTCTAACTGTTTCTTAAACATTGCAATAGTCCCTGCCTCAACTACCTCCTCCCGCAGCTCGTTCCATACACCCACCATCCTCAGTTTGAAAAGGTTACTTCCTAGATACCTATCAAATCTTTTCCCCTTCACCTTAAACCTATGTCCTCTGGTCCTCGATTCACCTACTCAGGGCAAAGGACTCTGTGCATCTACCCAGTAGTGGACTGGCCAGGGTGTCAGCTTGCCCGATGGCAAGTGGGCCCCTGATGAAGTGGGACCCCTTTGTTTCCTGGCAGGCAATATTTTTAGACCCAGTCCGCCACTGCATTTGCCTGATCTACTCCTCTGATGGGCCGAAGGGCCTGTTTCCGCGCTGTGCCTCTGAACTAAACTATCATATCACTAAGGTAGACAAAAATGCTGGAGAAACTCAGCGGGTGAGGCAGCATCTATGGAGCGAAGGAATAGGCGATGTTTTGGGTCGAGACCCCTCTTCAGACGAGGTTGCATTAGGTTGCAAGCTACCCAAGTGAAATATGAGTCACCTTTCCATGTTCTCCAGAGATGTCACCTGACCAGCTGAGTTATTCCAGCACTCTGTGTCTTTTTCACTTCACTCACTGGCAATTCAAAGTCTATAAATCGTATATTTTTAAATAAATGCACCTTTGCAGTGCGGGCAACACTATTTCTCACTGCAAGATCTCCATCAACTGATTGGTCTGGCCACCCATCCAACTGGTTCATTTCTCTGTCCTTTTGGATGGATATATGGTGGCACAGTGGCACATTAGCAAAGCTGGTAGAGCTGCTGCCTCACAGCGCCACGAAACCGGCTTTAACCTTGACCTGGGGTGATGTCTGTGTGGAGTTTGCACGTTCTCCTGGTGACCGCCTCGGTTTCCTCCCACATCCCAAAGTAGCGCAGGTTTGCAGGTTGATTGGCTCTCTGTAAATTGCCCCAAGTGTGCAGGACATTCTTGCCATAGAGGGAGTACGGAGAAGGTTCACCAGACTGATTCCTGGGATGTCAGGACTTTCATATGAAGAAAGACTGGATAGACTCGGCTTGTACTCGCTAGAATTTAGAAGATTGAGGGGGGATCGTATAGAAACTTACAAAATTCTTAAGGGGTTGGACAGGCTAGATGCAGGAAGATTGTTGGGGAAGTCCAGAACAAGGGGTCACAGTTTAAGGATAAAGGGGAAATCTTTTAGGACTGAGATGAGAAAAACATTTTTCACACAGAGAGTGGTGAACCTCTGGAATTCTCTGCCATAGAAGGTAGTTGAGGCCAGTTCATTGGTTATATTTAAGAGGGAGTTAGATGTGGCCCTTGTGGCTAAAGGGATCAGGGGGTATGGAGAGAAGGCAGGTACAGGATACTGAGTTGGATGATCAGCCATGATCATATTGAATGGCGGTGCAGGCTCGAAGGGCCGAATGGCCTACTCCTGCACCTATTGTCTATGTTTCTATGTAGTGTGTAGGGAGTGGATGAGAAGGTGGGATAACATAGAAATGGTGTGAACAGGTCGGTGGTCGGCCTGGACTTGGTGGGCCGAAGGGCCTGTTTCCATGATGAATCTTTCAATCAATTAATAATTTAGATAATAATAATAATAATAATAATAATAATAATAATAATAATAATAATAATAATAATAATAATAATTATTGTAATAAAATGTAGATACCCCGAGAAAGATGATTTATTTAAAAAAAGAACAGTAAATGTGTCTAAAGTGCAAATATGTCTGTGCCGGGTTGATGTGCGAGGTGACCATCCGAGGGAGACAGTTCATGGGGGGTGTGGGGGGCACTCAGCAGGGCCGGTTCAGAGCCGCTATAGCTCTGGGGATGAAGCTGTTCCTGAGTCTGGAGGTTCGGGCGTAGAAGGCCTTGTAACGTCTGCCGGAAGGTAGGAGTTCGAACAGACTATTACAAGGGTGTGAGGAGTCTTTGTGGATGCTGACGGCCTTCCTGAGGCACCGTGTGTAGTAGATGCCCTCCAAGGCTGGTAGCTGTGTCCCAATAATCTTGTGCTCCCTGTGGACGATAGGAAGGGTTTAGATAGGAAGGGTTTAGAAGGTTATGGGCAAAAATGAGGATAAATGCCAGAATGGATAAGATGGGCCAAATGGTCTGTTTCTGTGCTGTACAGTTCTACGACTCAGTCTCATTATGGGCAGGTACATGGATAGGAAAGATATTAATGATTTGGGTAAGAACGTACATGGCATGTTCAGCAAATTTTCAGGTGACCCAAAAGTGGGTGGTATTGTCGATAGTGAAGATGGTTGTGAAAAACTGCAGCAGGTTCTTGATCAGTTGAGCAGGTGGGCTGAGGGTGATGGAATTTAATACAGAGAAATGTGAGGTGTTGTATTTTTGGAGCACTAACGTTGGCAGGACCTACACAGTGAACGGTAGGGCTCTGTAGAGTGTGGTAGAAGAGAGGGATCTTAGAGCGTGGCGCAAGGTTCCTTGAAAGTGGCGCCACAGGTAGATAGGGTGATCAAGTCGTCTTTCGGCACATTGTCCCCCATCAGCTGAAGAAGGGTCTCGACCCGAAACGTCAACCCATTCCTTCTCTCCAGAGATGCTGCCTGTCCCGCTGAGTTACTCCAGCATTTGTTGTCCATAGAGTATAGAAGTTGG